>NW_019208919.1:149128-241450 GCF_001890105.1 Penicilliopsis zonata CBS 506.65
GGGGGGGGGGGGAGGGGAGGGAAGAGGGTGGTATGGAAAACCGATCATCAATGAATCACCTGCTTATGCGGGGCAGTTCACAGACTCGAACAATACAAGTTGTTGCCTTTGGGTAAGAGAAGGATCTTGAAAAAGTTATGTAGTTCCCCGAGGCTGCAAGAATCTCTGTAGACCTCCGACGTGGGCTATGCATATATTGGCTTTCTCGCCCTCCTCCCGCTTTACAAGCCTTGCTGACTGATACTCTGCTGCTTCCACGCCCTTCCTCTTCTCTCTTCCCCCTCCTCCCCCAAGAAAACTTAGCCTTCCTGGTGATTATCTATTCTTCAAGGGTCATATAGTTCCATCCTGGATGGTTGTTTTAGTGTCCAGACGAGCACAGCCAGATGTCCCGGCAGCCAAAGCTTCGGCCAAAGTCACACATCCCGGGCTTTCCAGATGCCATTTATGATCTGTCGGCGGGGACAGCAATCTACGATTTCGGCACTGTCCATGGGCCGGTAGAGGAGAAGAGAGAGCAGCGTGTT
The DNA here is from genome assembly GCF_001890105.1 of Penicilliopsis zonata CBS 506.65. NCBI lineage: Eukaryota > Fungi > Ascomycota > Eurotiomycetes > Eurotiales > Aspergillaceae > Penicilliopsis > Penicilliopsis zonata. The sequence continues at coordinate 149,656 of NW_019208919.1, forward strand.
TTTCGAGTCAAGCGTAAGCATGTGCTCAAAGCCTGTGATCGGTGCAGAGTGAAGAAGACCAAGGTAAACAAACAACTACTACTAGTCCATCCCCCACTTGGGATTGAGGATTGGGCCAGTCAGCTAAATCAATATTTCAGTGTGATGGCAAGCAACCATGCAATCGATGTTCCACCTACAATCACCCTTGCTTGTTTCGAGAAAGAAAGGCAACCCAGACGAAAGTCTACTCTCGGGGGTAAGCCGGGTCACAGTCCTCATTGGCGTAAGGTTATTTTATACCATTGATGCCAGGGCTAACTCTGTGACTGGGAATAGATTCGTTGAAATGCTCGAGTCACACCACCTGCTCGTGGTCAAAGCGTTGCAGAAGCTCTACAGACACTGTGTCAACAATGAAGGGTTTCCCGGGGAGCCTCTGGTGGAAGTCGCCGACGGCCATCCGCTCACACATGCGATTCTGGACCGTCTGGGACTGATAAAACAAGCCGAGGAGAGCCCTGACGAGCCTGAAGATGATACAGAGGACATCCGATATCTGCGTCTATTGTCTACTTCGTCGAGCGAAACCAGCGGAACAGCCGACGCCTCCCCTGAGCCGTCGGCGCCCACTACTGACCCATCTCCCAGCATCCACCCCTGCCAGCCGATGAGCTCATCTGTTGACAGGATACACTCGTGGGACTGGGGGCTGGTGACTGTGAACAGTGAGCATTGCTATCATGACCACCAGGAGCCTCATTACCGTCACATGCTGTTCCAGCAGCACAAGCCGACCCTGGAGTCTGCGCCTCCTCCTCCTCCTCCTCCTCCTCCAACGGCGGCAGACATGGCCTCTCCTCCCGAGCCGGCCGCGTCTTCCCTTCCCAGCCATGATCCAGCATATCTATACTCTTTGAATCCTGAAAGTAACGAGTCGCCTTTCAGACACCATCCTCCTCGGCTTCCATTTGAAGCAATGGTGCTGCCCACCCCTACTTCACCGGTAGGCATGTTGACCGACTACCAATCTCATTCGTTACAACACTATCACCATCACCACCATCACCAACAACCACAACAACATACATTCTATACTTCCTCTATCGACGATGGAACAGGCTGGGACTATGCGGTCATCTAGCGCAGATCGCCTTCATTCGCTTGATACCCCCCTTCCCCCCCCCCATCTCTTTTCATTCAGTCGCTTCGATCCAGGCTTTCTTGTTTTTTTTTTTTCCCCCACCGTAGCTAAAGGGACTTGGATAGAATTGATATGAAAGCTTTCATAGCTTGATCCTTTTTGGCATGGCTAGGTCTTACAGAAACCGACTCAATTCTTCATTGATTGAACCAAATCTTACTGTTGCTACTGAAATAAGACTAGAGATGTCATATTAAAAAATTGTCCTATGTTGCTTCCGTAGAACTACACTGGTATACAAAGAAAAGAAAGCGGGCCCAAGGGGATTAGAACAGAAAAAATGAGTTTTGTAACCCTGAGTATAGGAATGCAATGCTAGGTATTTCTTTCCAGTAGTTAGTTAGTTAATCATCAATATCCGTCTCCGTGTTGGTATCACTGGTATCCCCCGCGTCGCCGTCCGTGTCGCTCTCATCCTCGCTCGAGTCGTGCGTGGGGCGCGTCTTGCGCGGCGGCGGCTGGCCCGTTTTAAGAGCTTGCATTTGGCCAGCGATGGAATCTAGAACGGTCAGCTTATACTTCATAAGGGGGAAAAGGAAGGGGAAAAAATTACCCTCGTCTGGCTCGCTGATGTCATCCTCTTCTTTGAGGGCGGCGGCTTTGGCCGGGTCGTCGACATGAAGGGTGATGTCCAGCTTGGTGTCTAGGCCTAGATAGCTGTCGCAGAGCATGTTCATGACAAAGGTGAAGTCGCCAACCTGGGGCGGCGCCTGGAACTGCATCTTGAGCGTCTGCACGTTGAAGGTCGGGCGGCCCTCGCTGTCGAACAAGGGCTTGTCGAAGGTGGTGAAAGTGAAGGGGGGTACGGCCATCTTGCCCTGTTTGGCGTCGGCGAGGAAGATGTGCCAGCGCGGGGAGTGGTCGCGAGCCAGGTACGGGGCGTGGGCGAGAGGCGGTTGGATGGTCTCGATCTTCTCCTCTACCGTCTGCCCGTCGGCCAGCTTGACCCTTCTGTTCTTGGCTGACTTGCGGCCCATCAGCGCGTCAAGGTCGTCCTCGTCCGGATCGATATCTTCCAGCTCAAGCTCGTTGACTGCAGGAACATTCGTTGACCCGGGGGGGATGAACCGAGCCTTCACCACCAGCTGTACCAGACTGCTGGGCGTGATGACCTTCTCGCCCATGACCTTGAAAAACGCCTTGCATACTTCGAGGTTGGGAAGCTGTTGCGCAACGGAGACCGCGGTGGCGTACTGCTTGTCGGTCAGCAAGCCCGCACCGACCGTGAGACTACGCCGCTGCGACTCGGGCATTGTCATAAACCGTTGTACAGTGAAGTGAGACTTGGCATTTTCGCCCTCGATGGCTTCCACTATCTTAGGCGTGAAGTAAGGCAGTTGCAGAAGAGGGGAACCGGCGGGCGAAACGGCTTGGATGAGGTGTTGCGAAGTACGGAAAGCTCCTAGGATAGGACGCAGGTTTCCAAAGGCAAGAGCGATAGCAGTGAACGATTCGTTGAGTGATAGAGCAATGGGAGCAGCTTCGTATTTTTCTAGTCCAGTAAGTATAAAAATCCTAGGATCTTTTGGGAGGAGGAGAAAAATGACTTACCGCCATTCAAAGTCTTGTCATTCAGGTCGACCCGCCCCAGATAGGCCCAAAGCAATGCCAGCGCTTTTCTCCGGGACGAATCGTCCAGCTGCTTCAGGGTTTCACGATCCAGGGGAGACAAAAATGTGGCGTCTTCGGTAAGAATCCGTTTCTCTACCTTGGCAAGCCCTGATTCAGCCTTGATTCCGGCCAGTATCTGCTTGAACTCTTCACCGGACGAGAGAGCGCTGACAATCCCACCAACGGCAAGATCTTCGCGGTACTCCCGGAAGATGTTGCCGGCGCTAGCGACCAGGACTCTCTCTTTCGTATAGCGTTGCGTACCATACCACCATTTTCCGACGATGTAGGGCAACAGGACGCCAAGCAAGCCTCCATAAACCAGCAAAACGTACTTTCCATTGCCTTCAGAGACGATGAACTTGGGAAGAGCAATTCCGATGCTGAAGCTCTGCTTTCCATCTGGGTGGCCGTACTGGATATAGTTGTTGCGGATCTCCTCATCGGTCAGTGCCTTGTAAGCCTTGGTCAGCTCCACGAAGCGATCGTTGAGCATCTCAATCGTCTCATTCTTCGCTGGGTCGGGGCGGATTTTATCCGGGTGGTAGATCAGGGACAGACGCTTATAGTGTTTTGAGATGGCTTTTTCATCAGCACTCTATTCAAATGTTAGTTTTTTCGGTATAGCGGAACGACTCTCCGAAAGGAACCACACACCCTTGAAATACCCAAAATCTCATATGGATCCCAGATCTTCGGTGCCGTTCTTGCCGTTACGATGATCAGATAGATCATCCAGGCCATGACCGCATAGCCGATCACGACAGTGGCGATGCGCTTGATGCGGCGCTCTCTACGCAGACGCTTTCGCTTCTGCGCGTCGATGAGGTCCTCATCGTCGGGCTTGAAGTCTGATTTTATTCGAGGCGCAGTGTTTTCAAGCTCTGTCGAACGCAACAAAGAACCGATATTAATTTATGACCGAATTCTCCAGGGAAATCCACCACGACCTTACCTTTGCTTGGTTTGAGGAGGTTGTATGTGAGAGGAAAGGTGACAAGACCGGCCAGAGTCAGAATAAAGAAGGGAAAGAATTGACCCTAGAAGAGTGTAAGCAAGCGAACGGCCAGCATTCTCCTTGTTGTGGTGCCTCTCACCTGTTCATCATAGTTGTAATCCGTGGACGACATGGCTAGCCGAGGGAGAGCAGACGGTCAGCCCGTCCGCAGTGAGGGCAGTCGCCTAGAAAGAAGTAGAATCCAGAATTTCCCCGGTGTAAGAGAGCGGCAGGAAAAAGGACCAGAGCGAAAGACCAGATTGACCGACTGAAGTGAAAGAGCGGGCAGACGACCTCGATTGGATATTATTATTGATGGTCCCATCGATAGACCGTGTCCTTTCCAGGGTCAAAAAGAGCGTCACCGCCTGCCTTGTATGGACTAGCCGTGGATAGGACGATCACTGTTGGTCTAGCCTAATTGGGAGGGAACTATCCCTAGATAGGTGCCTTGGCAGCCTTAGGCTACTACCTAGTACTTAGCTCAGTCATCTACGAGGAAGGTCTTTACAGAGAGATTGGTATTACTTATTGTTCATTTAAGCTACTGCTATTCACATACAGCAGGCTCCAAGCAATAATCCTTGGATCGAGTGACGAAGCTCACGGTTCTCTGATTCTCAGCGCTTGAATATTTATCAGCGTGAAGCTATCGTCTTTTTGGTTTTTTTTCCCCAATGCCTCACACGCTCCACTCCCGAGTAAAGTATATGTAGTATTCTGACCATCATCTCATCCTGGATCTGTGCACGGGTGTGCCAGATCTTCCGTGGCTGATCGGAGCCCACGCCCACGCCGCTTCCTCGTGAGGAGCTCCAGCACCGAGAGATGCGAGCACCGTCTCACGCAGAAGACAACTGGAGGGCGTTCGTCATACAACCAGCCGTGTGGTGTGAGGTGATAATGCCGCAGATCCATGGCGTCAAGTTTTTTTGGAAAGACCAATCCAATACCCCGTTGTTCGGGAATATCTTCATTGCTGCAAGTCGGAAACTTGACTCATGTTCTGGTGTCGTTCTTTTTTTTTTTTTCGGGTGGGTGTTTTTAAAGAGGGTTTTCCATCGGTGTCAGCCTGGGTACGAACATGACCCGAGACCACTAGGGTACTTGGACACTGCTCTAGTGGGTTGTTCTGGCTTTTTTTTTCCCCCGTTATCCCCTGGAGTATAGGCCGGCACAAAGCGCAGCTTTGTCCCGGAAGAATCACAATGGTTCAGTCGCCAAGATAACCCAGTCTAAAACACGACGGCATCGTTAGAAACTGCCCATCTCAACAACCAACGCTTGGCGGATGACTCACGAATCAATATAGTCGAGCCGACCAAAGTACTCGAGCATGCGATAGCAGAGACCAACGTCGTCACCAGGCTCGCCGCCAAACAGTCGGCACTGCTCAGCCTCCACCCGGAGCCGCAGGCTGACCGGTTCCTCCGCGGGCTGCCATCCCGAGAGCCCCTGCAGATGCCAGGACGGGGCGCAAGGCGACGGGATGGATTCCGCGCGGTGATTCAGGTCGAGCTGCTGGATACTGCTGTTCCGTGATCGGGGGCGAGTCTTGCGTCTGTTGTGTCGTTGGCCCATTTGAGAGAACTCCCGGAGTAGAATAGGATAAGGAGGTGCTGTTTGGATGTCTGATTATCTATCTATTCGTACTCGTTTTTTGAAAAGAATCGGATCTTTTGGAGAGGAGTGACCGTCACCCCGGTAAGGATGAGATGAGAGGGAAAAGAAGGGGGAGACTTTCTCGGGCCATGGCGTGGAGTGATCCGAATATATAACCGGCGTAGGGCTGTTGTGTCATACGGGAAAAGTATGGGATGAGTCGGTGGTGTGACTCACTAGCACACAATGCCGGTCCACTTCGGGTACTTCGGCTTGAGGTACAACTCACCTTATTTCAGGTTTCAAAGATTTTTACTCTATTATTTGTTTATTACTATTAATAATAAGAGATTCTTGGTTCACTTGAAAAATTCTTTTGTAGTCAGTCATGTATGACTCAATCTTGTTGAGTAGTACCTGGGACTAGTTAGTTAGACTTACTCCGTACACTGTACTAGGTACTTATGTAGTAGTACAGCAGATCATGAGATATCCCCATATCGATACGGTATGAATTAATCTAGGTTATCATATGTACTACATAATAATAAGTATACTATAGTATAATATAGTATAATAAGTATAATATACTATAATATACTATAATATACAGAGTACTATAGCTTATAGAAATGAGAGATAGAAGATAGAAATGCATTCCAAACCTCAGACTACACAAATACTATGGGCTACTGACTACTACGAATAATCTCAAGCATGGCCTCCCCCTTGGGCGCAGTGGTTAGATTCTCGTATCCGTCGCGCGTGACGAGGATGTCGTCCTCGATACGCACCCCGCCGACAGGCAGATACCGCTCCGCCACGTCAAAGTCGATGTAGCGAGCCAGCGGCAGCGTGCGCGCGTTGGCCAGCGCGTACTGCGAAAAGTAGATGCCTGGCTCGATGGTGACGACCATGCCTTGGTCGAGAACGGGCGCGGCTGCCGTGCACGGCGAGTGAGTCATGGACGGTGCCGGCAGGACGGACGCGTATCGGGCATACTGTTCCTCATCCATGGCCATGATGCTGGTCTCGGAGACGTCGTGCACTTCCAGCCCGACGTGGTGGCCTAGTCCGTGTGGAAAGAAGACGGATGAGGCGCGCGACTGGCGGATCTCCTCGGTAGAAAAGCCGCGGCGGAGGACGCCCAGCTCGACGAGTCCCTCGATGGCAACGACGTGAGCCAGGACGTGGAGGTCGAGGAAGCGCACCCCCTTGCGGATCCTCTTGATACACTCTTCCTGCATCCGCTCCACAATGGTGTAGATACTCTTCGCCTCGGCACTGGGCCAGCCGTCGTGTTTGCTGCTGCTGCTGCTGCTACTACTACTGCCCAGCGGGAACGTCCGAGTCACGTCGCTGGCGTAGCAGTTCCACTCGGCGCCCGCATCGAGACAGACCAGTTGCCGGCCGGCCAGCGGCTCGTTGTTCTTGACGTAGTGCAGCGTCGCCGCGTTCTCGCCGGAACCCGCGATGATCTCGTACGCCTGGTTCCTCGCCCCGTGCGAGATGCACGTGTCCAGGAAGATCCCCTCGATCTCGGCCTCGTTCGTCATGTCCCGGATCTTCTCCAGCACCTTCCGGTGCGCCAGCCCCGAGACCTCGTTCGCTCGGCGGATCATCCGGATCTCGTACTCGTCCTTGATCCCACGCACGGCATCCATCGCCGGCAGCAACCGCTCGGCATCCAACTTCAGCTCCCGTCCCTTCTTGACGACGGGTTTGTGCTCCGGGTGCAGGATGTAGATCGAGCTCGTTCCGTTGTACTTGTTCACCCAGCGCTCGACATCACTCGCCAGCGAGGAACAGTACCGCACCTGGTCCACATCGTACCGCCTTTCGGCCTCCTCCTTGGTCAGCGTCCGGCCGTTCCATATCGCCAGGCTCAGGTCAAAGTCCGGAATGTACAGCGTCAACCGATCATGCTCGATGTCGTACGTCGCGTAGCAGTCCGCCTCGTCGATGCCGGTCACGTAGTAAAAATATCGTCTCTGGCGGAACGGTCGTGCCTGGTCGGAATCGATCAGGTTGATGGTCGGTTGGCCTACAAGGTACACCAGACCAGACGAAACCCCCAGCTTCGCAGCAACTCGCCGGGCGTGTTGTTTTGCTAGGTAGGTATTGTGTCAGTTGCATGCAACACCCTGTGTCACGGCTTTTCTTTTCAAACCCTCTAGGGAGGGTCAAGTCAAGGCTTCCCTACCAGGATACTTGTCACACTCCGCCATGTCCAGGGTCAAGCTGATACTATAACTATCCACCGCGTTGAGCACCGTCTCCTGCTGCTGCCCTTGCGAGGGGGTCCAGGGAGCATCCATGGGAGAGAATCCAGGCACTGAATATCTTTCCCTCCTTTTTCCCTTTATCAATTCAACAGGTTCAAATTGTTCAATTGATTCTCACTCCCTCATTCCCTTCGAATCGTTGACTGTAAGGGCGGACGTGGCCCCTGAAGGAGTCGGCGCTTCCCTTATCTCTGATCGGGCGGGCCAGTCGCTGTCAAGGTTGCAATGCTGCACAGCGTCCGCCTGGATAGAGACATCTGTGCCTTGCAAGAATGTCATTTAACTAGAGAGAGAGAAAGAGAGAGGGATATATATAAATATATCGCTGTTTGTATTCCCACAGACTTCCCAGGGGTCCCGGGCTGCCTCTTCTCTCTGTGCCGGATGCGACCGTAGAGGCAAAAAAGCGACCGGAAGTGGCTCGGCCCATTCTTAAGGCAGCGTCATATCCAGGCCCTTTGCCATCTCACACCACCCACCCACAGTCTAAAAAAGCCTTTCTGCATTGTTTTCATTTGTGCTGGGTGGTGGTGAGATTTTTTTTGATTATTATTTGATTGAATTCACTGGCTAGGATTTTTTTTCTATACTAAACAAGCTCATTCCTCTTATCAAACAGTGTTCCCAGTCAATGAATGATGCGGGGATCTGAGGCATCGGGTCCCGGTGCTCGACTAGGCGTTCACACAATACTTATAGCAACAGCAATGCTACAATCCGCCATGGCAGCCTCCGGGGGCTTTGTGACCCTCACACGGTCTCTATCGATGGCTACACCTACTGCACACGATTCTTTCGCTCTCGCCGGGACGTCGCCGCCGCCGGTCGTCGTCGTCGTCGCGGACGACTCCTCGGCCGGGTCGACGGGCAAGGGCATCCTCATCGGCATTCTCTCAGCGTTTGGCTCGGCGGCGGTTGCGGTCGTGGCTCTGGCGGTCTTCTTCTTCTTCAAATACACACATCGCGGACGCATCATGCTCGATCGATTCGGGCGGCCGGGAGAGTTCGACGATGAGCAGGCGTTTGCGCGCGAGGAGGCCGAGGCGCTGGAGACCATGGATGACCTTTCACGGTCGGAATATCTACGATCGAAGGGTATGCAATTAGACAAGTCATTGTCTTGCGATTTTTCTTTTTCTTCTGTTTTGTTTCTATTTGATAGATGTGTGCTGATTTCTAGCCTTCGTCGAGGCAAACCCTCCCGAGTCCATGCAGACCGACATCTCCCTCTCTCAGTTCCTCGCCATCCAGGAAAAGGGCGTTTCCGCGTGGGAGTTCCAGCCGGAGCTGGAAATCGCCAATTGTTTCGTTGAGGGCCGCACGGAAATCGAGTTCTATGATTCAGAGTGCAGTGTTCAGACCAACTTGCCTGTACCGAAACAGAATGAGGTCTACTACTGGGAGGCGAAGATCTATGACAAGCCGGAAACCACGCTGATCAGTATCGGAATGACGACCAAGCCGTATCCTTTGTTCCGATTGCCAGGTAAAAAAAAACAAACAAATCGAGTCTTGAATTCTTTATCCTCTTGCTGACCAAATTAGGCTTCCATAAAACTTCGGTCGCGTACCAGTCCTCCGGCCATCGCAGGTATAACCAGCCGTTCACACCGGTCCCCTATGGCCCTCAGTTCTCCCAGGGCGACGTGATCGGAGTCGGCTACCGGCCTCGGTCGGGAACGATCTTTTTCACCCGCAATGGCAAGAAGTTGGATGACATGGTACACGGCCTCAAATCGCAAAACTTCTTCCCCACGGTCGGCGCCAACGGACCCTGCACCGTTCACGTCAACTTCGGCCAGATGGGCTTTGTCTTTATCGAAGGCAACGTCAAGAAATGGGGTCTGGCGCCCATGACGGGCAGTCTGGCGCCCCCTCCCCCCTACGGCAGCGAGCAAGGCAGCATCCTGCTCGAATCTGGCCGCGAGAGCGCCGCGCATGTCTCTCACCGTGACGCCGTGCGCATCGCCCCCGCCCCCAGTCCCGGTCCCATCCGTTCACCCACCGACATCTCCCTTGCCCAGCTATCCCATATCCCCTCCCACGACGACATCGGTGAAGGCTCCAGCACGGACGCCGCCGTGGACTCGCGCACTCCCCTCCTCGCGCCGGAGGATATCGACCAACAGGTTCCGCCTCCAAAGTACACCAGCCCGGGCGGCAGTCGTCGAGGCAGCGCTGCAGAGGACGGTGGTTCATCACCGCCTCCTATCCCCAGCTATGACGCTGCGGTCAACATGCACTCTGCCAACCGGTGATATCGAGCCTACCTACCTCTATTTTGCTTCTCCGATATCTACGCTGAGTTATTTTTTTTTCCTTTTTCATTAGCGGCTGGCTGGCGTTTTTGAGGGATTGTCTCAAAGTACGGATCCTTTTTCTTTATTATTATTCGGGTGCGTTCTGTTTCTTGTTATCCACGGCAAGCCTTCATCCAAGCCTTTGGCGCTTACACTCGGATGTTTCCCTGGCGTTCCTTGCAATGTTTCTCTCTCAACGAAGTCACGTACATGTGGGATCCGAAATATGGCTTTTCTGTATATGTCGCTTGTTACAGATCCAGCCTGGCCTGATACCTCCCTCCCTCTCGCACCTCACCTTGTGCGAGCAATATGATACCTAGGCATCACGCAGTTGCTGGACACGACACAGGAGTGGTGGTTATGTTGAAAGTGACATAATCACTCCATTACTTGTATTATCTAGTAGTTAGATGGTCTACTGCTGTTTGAACTTCTATTACAACTTGGTTCAACTGTAACTATTATTTTACTTAATACCCCGTGTTCGGGATCGTATTCCATCCACTCACTTTCTCCACATCCATCGCCACTTGATCTACGCATAGTCGTTCAAAGGAGCAGTTCCTCACGAAACTACAGGTGCTTTTGCCAGTTATTCCCTCGATATACCCTCCATCCTGCTGATCGATCGGGTCTGAGATCTTGATTTCATGCGTTCAGCTGGCTTGTGATCGGTTCCTGGTCCTTGCGCTGCTCAGCCTAGCTCCAGCTCCACACTTGATTTGACAGATAAACCGACGAGAGAGAAGGCAGAGAATCCGAAAGAGGACTTCGTCTGAAGGAAAATATATACGACTGGAAATCCTTGCCTGTATCTGGGCTGCCAATAGTTTCCGAGAGGTGCATGCGGCCTGCATCTTGCCTCCCCCCAGCCACAGGCCGATCGGGCTCTGTCTTTGTTTCACGCTCAACAATTCTTTCTTCCCATTGTCAGAACTGTCAAAGGGATTGAAAAATCTGTCAGCCATTGTTAAACAGGCAAGTTATGTTTAGTCACAGGGGTATAGCTGGATAATTTGACTGACATGGGTAGATTGCCGCAAAATACTTTTCAGCTACTAAGCGGAGACTCGACTCAAGAAAAACATTCACGATATCTAGAATCCCGAATCTCTCCTCTCAATGCATCTAGCCGGTCGGTGTATCGCCGTCTGTCTGAAGTGCTAAGAGATTGATCTCCGGTCGCTGTGCGACGGATTTGGCCTCACGACGAGCGGTCGTACAGAGCATGAGAACCAAACCAAACTGCTGTCTAGACAAGAGACACTCAAAAATAGACCCTTCCTCCGTCACATTGATATAGAGAATATGGCTGGCAAGGCGGCGTTTCAAGTCATTGTCCTGGTGAGTCTAGCCTGGTATATAATGACGGCGATGAGACAGACAGTCTCAGAGAGTCTCAGACAGACATGAAAAAACGTGGACAGATAGCTAAAAGAAAAAAAAAATGGCGATAGGGTCCCACCGGAGGCCCCCGTGAAGACAGCGTAACGGGCCTGCTGGTCCGATCGACATCCAAACAGTGGACGAGCAACTCGGTGATCGCGGTAGATGCAGGCACCCTGCTGGCAGGCATCATCCGGACCCTCGAGCGGTCGATGGCCGCGACAGCAACCCCGATAGCAACAGGGGCCACCATGACGCAAGGCCCGTTTACCGGGCTGACGCTGCCGTGCCGGACGGGGCAGGCCAACGCGGCGCACATCTTCCGCGAGATCATCGGCGCCGTCTTCATCACACACCCACACCTGGACCACCTGTCTGGCCTTGCGATCAACACGCCCATCCTCGAGGCCGGCGCCGGGCCCAAGACCGTCGCCGCCCTGCCCTCGACCATCTCCGCGATCAAGAACCACCTCTTCAACGACGTCATCTGGCCCAATCTCTCCGACGAAGACGGCGGCGCCGGTCTGCTCACCTATCACCGTCTCGTCGAGGGGGGTAACCCGCGCTTCGGACGCGGCGAGACAAAGGGCTACGTCCGCGCCTGCGATGGTCTCCTCGCCAAATGTCTCAGCGTTAGCCACGGCCGCTGTCGGCAGCGCTACCATCCCGAGACCAGCAGGCATCACCGCGTGGGGAGCTCTGTCTTCACTGCCGATCCGTTGATGTTGCCTTCGCGGGCCATCTCGGTAGACCTCACAGATGGGTATTTAAAGCAACCATTGTTGAACCGGTCGTTTTTGAAATGTTGATTGCTAATGTTCAGGATATATTCACCCGCCCGCTCTCCGCGATTAGTCGCCTCCACCCCCAAAGACGCATGGGCCACAGTCGAGAGCTCCGCGTTCTTCATCCACGACCACGCAACAGGAAGCGAGATCATCGTCTTTGGCGACGTCGAGCCGGACTCGACCTCGCTGGACCCGCGTAATAGACGTGTATGGGAAGTCGCCGCGCCGAAAGTCGCCGCGGGCGCCCTGCGCGCCATCTTCATCGAATGCTCCTACAACGACGCCACGGACGACGCCTCGCTGTACGGCCATCTCTGTCCGCGACATCTGATTGCCGAATTGTCGGTCTTGGCGGGGCTGGTCGTCGCCCGGCAGGGGACAGATCGAGAGAAGATGGCCACCTCCAAGATTAGCACCACCAATAATAATAATAATAATAATTTGAAGCCCGGGAAACGGAAGCGCGACCTCAGTCCTACAGACGGGGGGGAGCAAGTGAGTCCCAAGTCGAAAAGGGGTCAGAGAGAGAGAGCAGCAGCAACTACTACCACTACAGACGATGGAGGGTCCATTTCTAGAACAGAGAGGAATACAAATTCTCATGACACCAGCCAAGATGAACCCCCCGACCTGGTTCATGACGAACAAACCCCTTCCCTCGCCGAGGTTGTCGACGGTGACTCAGAAGAAGAAGAAGAAGAAGAAGAAGGAAAAGAAGGAAAAGAAGGTCTCAGGCACACGCGCTGGGCTGATCTACGCCGTCTTCCGCTCACAGGGTTATCCGTGTACATCATCCATATCAAGGACGGGTTGACGGATGGACCACCGCCTGGAGATCGGATCCTACAGGAACTCAGGGAACAGGGGGAGGCGGCAGGGCTGGGTTGTGAGTTTTTCGTGCCAAAGGGGGGGGAGGGGATATGGATTTAGCAGTAGCTTTAGTAATCTTAATTAATTGACTTATATACTAGTTACATACTATACTATAGCTGGGCAAAAACGTCCACCCATCTCTCTGGAGCGTGGCGGTCTTTCTTGAGAAGCGCCTCACCGTCCCGCGCAAAGACAAATAAATCTTCCTCGCTGCCCCATTCGCTCATCCCCATCACGCCGATGGGAACGCCGTCGTCGGAATAACCGGCGGGACAGCTGATGGCGGGACACCCCGTGAAGTTAGCCAGCCAGACGTACTCCATGTTCCGGATGGAGGAGGCTCCATCAGACAGGCCGTGGGAGAGGTCCGCGTTCCCGCCGGTGATCTTCCACCCGGGAATCGGCGTGGTGGGCGTGACAATGACGAGACCCGGATGCGTGCGGAAGAGGTGAGCGAGGTGCGACATCAAGAGTGCGCGCAGCCGCTGCGAGGCGATGAGATCCTGCGCCGTGACCTGCATCGAACCCATGCTGACCAGCACCTGGTTCGGCGGGGTGAGGCGCCGGATCTGCGCGGGGGTCACGCCAGAGGCGATCTCCGCCATGATGGTCAGCGCGTGCGCCCGCTGGCCCTGCACCAGGTAGGGGATGTCGATGTCCACGACGGTGTACCCCGGCTGGGAGCGGTAGTGGTCGATCGTCGCGTCGAAGACGGCGCGAACCGCCGGTTCGGCCCGGTCGATCCATGATCGGACGATGCCAATGGTTTTGGTGGTGGCATCTCCATTTTTAGTACTAAACAAGGCACTTTCGGTTGTAGGATCCGGAAACTGCGCCGAAATGGGGTCCTGTGCTGCAGGTGCTGGGGCGGCCATGACCCGGTATGCCAGCGCCAAATCGTCGATGCTGGCTGCCAAGGGCCCATAGGCGCCCATGGAGGAGGACAGGCCGACTGTCGGAGCGGCCGACACGCGGCCGTGCGACGTTTTCAGGCCCCAGACCCCACAGAATGATGAGGGGATACGAATCGACCCTCCTCCATCTACCCCCAGCGCAATGGGTACCAGGCCTGCGCCCACGGCGTAGCTGGATCCGCCAGAGGAGCCGCCGCAGTAGTACTGGGTGTTGTGGGGGTTCCTCGGCGTCCCGTAATTAGGGTTGTTGTTGTTTGTATCTGCTATTGTCAGAAACTCCCATCTAGGGAGATCCCGCTAGTTAAGTGTCATTGAGAAAGGAGAAGGAGAACTCACCCAGTCCGAGCTCATGCATGGTCGTCTTTCCAATGACAATGGCCCCCGCTTCCTCCCACTTCTTCACACACCACGAGGTTTCATCACAGCCGCCCTTGAAGTCAAGGTTCGTCCCCAACATCCGCTTATATCCTTTTATGTGCGCCTCGTCCTTGATGGCGACTGGAACCCCGTCAAGCGGGCCCAAGGACACCCCCTCCTGGTACCGTTTTGTCGACGCGTCCGCCGCCGCCCGGATTGCCTCGACCTGCGACTCAAGAAAGGCCGTCGAATGGTCCGTCCGTGGCTCGATATCGCGTTGGACAAGCGATAAAAGTGCGTCGGTCACAGCCCGGGGTGTCAATTCTCCCGACAGGTAGCGCTCCCGGTAGTCCACCGAGGTATAGTAATATCCAAGCCCGCCCTCGTTCTTTTTATCGCGCGCAGCTGGCACGTTCCGTGTGCCGCCATTCTTCTCCCTGTGCTCGGGGGATACGACGGGCACCACAGTCGGGTCATAACATGCGCCGTACCGGGTTAGATCTTTGATTTCGTGAATAACGTGGAAGCCGGCGTTCCGCCAGAAATGAGCCTGAACGAGCCCAATCGACCGGATTCTGCAAGGATACAATCAGCTGTGAAACGATATAAAGCCTTGCAACAAGGCTGCAAAGATCTCCAGCTACTTAGTAGTCAAGTACCTAGTAGTTACCTGGTAACTAAGTAGCTGGTACCTACTTACAAAGCAGCTCCAATGACCAAGGGATACCCCCTGAAGACAGGAATTGACTGGGCCTCCTGCTTGTACGGCACGACGGGGTGCTCGCAAGGCCGCGGGTAGTTGAGAAACCGACGGGAATCGCTCATGCTGGGCAACTGAATGCCTGATATGCGATGCGTGGATTGCGCCTGCCTGAGGCCATTGACGCTGTGGTTTGGGCGCCTTCCGGTTTGCAACTCCACGAGGCTTACGGCTAGCTTTGTTTGGTAGGCGGTCTGCAACGGGCCGGTCGCGTACCAAAGTATTAATTCTTATTATGTAATCAAGACTGGTCGAGGACAAGTCTACTCAGGCTATATTTTGAATCTATAATATACATACGCTAAAGCTTCAGTTTGATGCCGAATTTGTTCAGTCCCATCGCAACACCCGTGATGGTAGCTGCGTAGACCGTCAGAATGAGCATCGCCTGGGCGGTACTGGCATCGAGGGTGGAAACAGTCAGGTTGACGGCTCCGGTCAGGAGATTTGCAGCTAGGAATATGAGCAGGCCGTTCTGGTTGAAGGCGGCCATGATCTGGCTGGTAGCGGGGGGCAAGGTGCTACCGCGGTCGGCAGGCTTGTGAGCAAGGGGGAAAAGGAGGGTGTCGATCAGGCAGAAAAGGAAGATCTGGGCGTTGTTGAACGCGGCGATCCAAAGCACATATGGCATGTTCGCCAGTCGCCGCGATACGGGAATCTTAGCTCCGTATCCCAGGGCGTAGGTTGAATTGAGCACAAAGAGAATGGACCAGAAGAGCGATCCGAGCCCCAGACTGATCAGGGTTCTCCGGCGAGCCTGGCGTGGCGCCGCTCCACTACCCATGACGCGGACCCCGGCGGCCCGGCCGGCGAGGAAGATGGCCAGGTAGCCGAGGAAAGAGAAGACGCCTTCTCTATTCTTGGAGAGAAGATCTGGACCGCGCGGAGAGACGAGAATGTACGCTTTGAGATCGGTAGACTCCAGCACGACCTGATACAGGACGACGATGGCGAGGGAGAGGATCTCGAACGAGGGGACAAAGGCCGTCAGTGAGGAGAAGAGCTCGACGAACGGGGGGAGAAACCCGAGCGTGAAGAAGAAATTCCAATGCACGCCATATTCCGTGACATGCTCTGCGTAGTCGAGGCCCTTGACACTGTACAATCGAATCAACCCAAGAACAAGCAACGGGATCGAGTGTCGCGCCGAAACGGGCAGCCTCTGCGCCAGCGGTCTCTTCTCCTCACGCTCTCTGAGGACCGAGCGCGCAGAGACCACGCCAGCCGAGAAGACAAACGATCCCACCCCGAGGTCCATTAGCGACGTGCCCCAGTTCTCGGCCTTAGCGAATCGGCGGGGGAAGACCGGAAAGTCCACAGCCAGGATCGATAGGCAGGTTACCACCATCATGGCGCCGCGATAAGTCGTAAGAAACGGAAGCGTCGGCAGCGGCCGCGGTGCACTGTCTGCCCCGCCGGATTGCGCATCCTGACTTTGTTGCGCTGCGAATCGAGGTGGTCGCTTCGCCTTGGGGCGGGTGGGCTTCGGCGTGAGAAAGACCAGAGCCGCAGGGGAGAGCAGGAAGAGAATCAAGAGGAGTGGAGCGGACGAATACAACGTGGTGGCGAAGAGAATAGCCGAGACATTGAGGAGGAAGTCGGTCACCAGCGCGGTGGGCGTATATGGCGAGAAAAACGAGCGGCGAGCTTGCAGGGCCGACCAGAGCAGAACCGACACCTGGAAATCGAGGGGAAAGCTCCGAGTCAGAAGAGGCGGATTATCAAGAGAAACCACAAGAACCGTCGCTTACAGGAGCAACCAAGGTGACAGCATTGATTTCCCAAATGCTGCCCCCGGAGAGATTGGAGACAAAGGCCTCCTTTCGCACTTTGTAGGTCGGGTCCATCGTCGGCGTGCCAATTGAGCACACTGGAGTAGCAGCAAATAATGCCAGACACCAGCAGCTAGCTTTCCATGGCCCAGTCCAGCTAGCTCATCTGCTGACTGTTTGATCCTTGCAAACGCGCTTGCCCAAAGGACAGATCGCGTCGACAGAAGCTCCAGTCCAGTTCCAGCTGTATGTGTGGGTGTGGGTGTGGGTGTGGAGAATTCTTGGGCTTGTACGAAGTGCTCCGAGGAGGTATCCGTAGGAGGTACTTCCAATACTTCCAACTAACTCTAACTAGGAGTAGCTAGTTAACTAGTTGGTTGGTTAGGAGGTAATTAGTACTCCGTAGATAGATGGTTGGTTGGGTAAGTTTGGTGGTTAGGCTAGGAAGTAGGAGTACGGAATAACTAGGGAGTAACTAACTAGGTACCTAGTAGTTACCTAATTGCATTGGATGTTGCGAATGCTGTACGGTACGGTACGGTAATAATGACGAGGAGATCCCCGCTGACAAAAGTACCATTTCAGGATTGCTATCCTGAGTGGTCGGATATAATTTCTTCGATGCTATTATTATTCATGACGATGAAATTAGCACACATACATAGTAATGAAAATGGCTGCAACTAAGCCTGAAGGCTGATGCAGTACTTCCAGAGCACCTCCTACGGAGTACCTTACCTTAGGTACCTGGTATGTACTCTGTACCAGGTAAGATTCGGTAAACCCGTTAAGCTGCTCTGCCTAAGAGAAGGTTCAATATTTAGTAATTTGTTATTTACCTCATTTCTATGGCTCCTGTGCAAAGAAGCGTTTGAAACAAGCCAACAGCCTTCGGTTATTATTACGGAGTATAATTCCAAGACAGAGCCCCTCCTCGGCTTTAACACGGTGTTGACGATCCACACACGATGATCGCGTGCGGCTCAACTGCCCTCGCAATCATCCCAAGTGTCGTGTGATGGAAGACGGTGGTTTCGACCTGACGAAGAAAACTATCCGAGTAGTACGCAGTAAGCAACTACTACAGTAACTTTCTAACCTGTTAGAAGGATGCTAGCAATTACCGGTGCTCCGATCAGCGGATCCTACAATCACGGTCCAGCATCGGCGTCGATCCGATCAAACTGAATGGATTATATTTTATGGTTACGGGGTTTCTAACTAATATTCTACATAGGACCGAGCAATGCTCCACACACAGACTCGATGGCCTGATGGTGAGATCCAGACATGATGGAAGGGTTCAATGCTTTGAAGGGGGTGGGACAACAAACCACTGGCGAGAGCCAGGCAGTGATGCTTGCGAATCAACCGAGAGGAACAACAAGTTTGGAGGAGACCCCAGCATCTTCGAAATGCCTACAACAAGAGCGGCGACCCAATAATTCCGACCTGGCCTGTAACTTGGTTACGGCATCCACATCTAGAGTACCGACTACCCAGATCGTCCGGCTGTCGGCAGCGTTGGAAGGACATCATAGATACGTCGTTGTGTTGGTCAATGCAGAGGAGAGATGAGATTGGGATCAGCAGGGAAAGAGAAACTATCAGCTACATGGGACAATGACTCCCAAGGCCAGGCTCAGAGTATCATCATCGGGATTCGTCCGCTCGCCTGACTTTACCTACGTGGTGAATCCTCCGTCCCAACTCCGGAGAAACCATAATAATAATGACAATAATTAATGCCGGTTGGTCCCACATAACTAGACTTCTCTCTAGACGGGATTATTACTTCTTACGATTCTTCCTGGCCCAGAAGCCCCTCCCGGAGGATACAAACACCCGCCTTTTTCTCTGGTACGAGTCCCACGAAGTGGAAAAATAAGCATTTTCCCGCATGCCAGACCTAGTATGTACGGAGTAGTTACTATGTAGTACTAGGTAGTTAGAAGATAACTAACTAGTTAACTACTAACTAACTAATTACTAGGTACCTAAGGCAAGGTACTCCGTAGTTTAGGTATGGGAGTTAGTTCCTAGTCAGAAGAAGCTGTAAGTAAGATTCTCCCCTACCAGGGGCGTGATATTTTTTTTTTTTCTATTTTTCATCCCCCCCCCCTTCTCCTTCGAAAAAGCAATACTACTACATACATAACAATAAATAATAATAATTAACTCGGGATAGCTTGTTGGATCGCCTCGGTGATGGGCAACGCCATGCGCCAGCCTTCCGCCTCCCGTACCCACGGGTTGGGGTGACTGCGCCGTATTTCGACTTTTCTTTGTTCTCAGCAACGCGAGGCTTTGCTGGTTGCGACGTCGGCCAATGATGGCCGGTCCAGCCCATCGTTAACTCTCGATCTAAATAGAGAACAAAGAAAAACGTCTCTCGACCGATCTTTGCTTCGGCGCTAGATTAGCCGGCCAAGGCTACGGAGTACATGACCACGTACATGAAGACAAATGATGAGGCCACAATTGTCCCGTCTGAATGTTAGTCTGCTGTCCGTCTCTTCCGTTGGCCCTGTTTCCTCTACCGCCGTGACAAGCCGACCTTTTTCCTTTTATAAGATAACGCGTTTGCGTTGAGCCTGCTGATACGATGACGATGCTAAGAATAACTTGGGTACTGGGTTTTTGGTAGTAAGTAGTTAGTTACCTAACTGTACTCCGTAATGATAGAGACTGATAATCTGAGAGCCATATTAGTTATTCCGTATTTTATACGAAGCAAGCGTTAGGGAGGTTAGGTACTTTACTCAATGCTGATTCGGAACCAACACACACTCTCTTCTTCCCCAAGCAGAACGCCAGTGACCTCACTCATCTGCAGTCCGGTCTCTCGATCCCCTTCTCGTCCCGTATCCACCGTCAACCGGTGGGCTTGTCGAGAACAGGGCGAATATAGGCCCCGATCCCCTGTACTTCGGAGGTGGCACACATAACGACTGACTGGGTCCCGCAAATCCAAATCTTAGTGAAAAAGCTTTTTCTAGCTTGCAGTCGCACCCCTGACCACCGTCGTACTGTAGTAGACTCTTGGAAAGTCGACAGCTCTAGATGGTGGAGCCTGGTACCTCATACTAGTACATGCCTTTCCACCTGCTGTCGCCCCCCCTCCCCTAGCAGATGGAACCTGCTACTACAGGGCTGTCGGCCGTTCGACTTGGGAGATCATTGGTCCCAGATAATTAGGAAGGGTCCATCTGCGGACGACGCTCGGAGGATGATCTGTCTAGATCATGGAGTCTGAGCGATGGTGATCTGGAGAAAAGGAACGGTTCCATGCCGGGAGTGAGGGTGGTATTTAAACGATGGCGGCACCTCCCGAAAGTGGAAAGCTTGCAACTACACCTGAGTACACCTCCAGCAGCTTCTCTCTCTCTCTCTCTTTCTTCACCGTTCAGCCTTCTTTCATTCATATTACACATATTTGCCTCTTCTGTATCTGTTTTTACTTCTCATTGTTTTTTCTTACCATCCAGAACCCACGCAATGAGATTTGACCGCCTCAAGTAGCGCGTCTGCAGCTTCGAGGAGGCTGCTCCATTGCACCAATAGGTACGTAGGACAATAATTCATCTTCTCCTGTTTGTGAGACATCTCGCTGACCAGTCAGTCTGTAAAAAAGGCATTATGGGCCCTGGGAAAGAAGCTACGGCGCCCAGGCGACGCGAATCTCGAGCTGGAACACGAAAGGTCACGACCCTCTCGGCCGAACAGCTGGAAAGGAAGAGGGCCAATGACCGGGAGGCGCAGAGAACCATCCGTCAACGGACCAAAGAGCATATTGATAGGCTGCAGAGGGAGGTTCAGGAGCTGAAAGCCAAGGGAGAGCAGTACGACCATTTGTTCCAGCACAACATGGAGCTACAGGAGGAGATTTCTCTGCTCAAAAGCCAGCTGTCCATGAAGCAAACCTACTCGGACTACTCTGAAACTGGTAAGAGCGCCTCTGGAAGTTTATCTCGTTCCGAGCGGAGCAGCCTTTGATTCTTCGAAAAAAAATCAGACACAGAGGTGCCTCGATCCAGGCAGACAAGCGTCGCTTCATCGGTCTTACCCGCCTCTCATGCCCCGGCTCCGTTCAGTGAAATTGCCATCTCGCAAGCACCATCGGACGTGTCATCATCTAGCCGAGCCTCGGTTTCCCATGACTGGCCATACCCATCCACTCGACCCCCCTCCACCGGCGAGCTTCCAGAAACGGACTATCCTCGCGAGGGGAAACCATACCTCCTCGACAGACAAACTCAACCCGCCCAGGGACCTCACACAACCTCGACTGCCTATTTAGGTGGAGCGAGTCAGTATGGATATAGCGCCCCTGGGGATGGTGTCCGTCTCGCTGCACCCTCGATCCACCCCTATCCACCTCCTCCTCACCATTATCCTCCCGTAAGTGCCAGTCAGGCACAAGGCGAACCGCTGCTACCTCATCTCCAGCACCCTGTTGCTTATCATTCCGGTCATCGATCAATGTCCGTGCCGACTATCTCTATGGAACGAAAGCAAGACGGTCGTCCTCTGGCTCAAACTCTCCCGCCGTTTACGGCCCCCAATCATGTCGGTCATGTACCTGTTACACCGCCGTATCCTCCCTATAGCTGGACATCTCAAGCGTGAATCGGGATCTTGCACAGGACTGGCTTTTCAATCGGCCTTTTCTTGGTCCGCTGCTCGCATTCCCCAAGCGTGGGGGGAAGAGAAGAAGACTCTCTTCCTTCTATTTGAGCTTATAAAGAAGCCCGTAGGAGGTCCCTACGACTTCAGACGGATGGTCTCCATTCGCACTTTGTGAGGCAGGCATTGGCTCTCGGTCGTTCTGTCAAAAACAACTCTCACACAATAGTAATTGTGTTGAGACGGCCCTAACGTACACGAAAAAGTATGACTTGATGTGGAAGAATTGGCCATAAGACAAGGATCTTTGAGACGTCATTGCGTTCTCCTGTCCACCAGGGGAAATTTTCATGAATAGCATGCATGATGAACTGTAGGGACAAACTCGAGAGATACCTAGATATATGCACCACGCAGGTCTGGTTTCATCCCCACCAGGCTGCAGATATATTTATCTATATTATGAGACATGAAAAGTCTCTCAGAAAAGTCGTTTGGATATACCATGGAACAGTACTACTAGTTCCAGTCAAAAGAATTTTAAAATGTCTTAGACTGACAAGCCAGTCGACATGATTGTATTGCAACCCCTTTCTATGCATATACCTATTGAGTCAGACAAGAAATTTCGAAAAGGAGAAGAAAACTAATTCGTGTAGGTCTTCTGTAAGAGCTTTGCAATCGTCTGCAGCTGGATGTTACTCGTCCCCTCGTAGATGGCGCCGATCTTGCTGTCGCGGAACATTTTCTCGGCGATGCCCTCGCGGACGAAGCCCATGCCACCCATCCACTCGACGGCGGAACCCGCAACCCGCCCGGCAACCTGGGAGGCGTACAGTTTGGCCATGGCGGCATCCTGGACAAAATCCTGACCGGCCTCCTTCTTACGGGCGGCGTTGTAGACGAGGGCGCGCGCCGCCGCGATCTCCGTGTAGGCCTGCGCCAGCTGGTGCTGCATTCCCTGGAACGTACCGATGAGCTGACCGAACTGGCGACGGTCGTTCCAGACGTAACTGTCTAGTTAGTACTTGAATATCTCATATATCATAGAGTCTCTCAGGGAGGGGGGGGGGGGGAGAATACCGAGCTGCATTCTCCCAGGCACCGAGGGCTAAGCCTGTCATCTGAGCAGCGATGCCGATGCGGCCCTCGTTCAAAATGCTAATGGCATACTTGTATCCCTGGCCCTCTTGGCCGAGCAAGTTGGCGGCGGGGACGAGGACATCATCGAGGTTGATGACGCAGGTGCTGCTAGCACGGATGCCGAGCTTCTTCTCCTTCTTAGCGATGGAGAAGCCCGGGGTGTCCTTCTCGACGACAAAGGCAGAGATGCCCTTGTATCCCTTGCTAGGGTCAAGGTTGGCGAAGACGATGAAGATGCCCGCCTCCATGGAGTTAGTGATCCACATCTTAGACCCGTTGAGCCTATAGCCCGAGCCGTCGGCCGTTTTCTCGGCTTTGGTCTGCAGGGCGAAGGCGTCGGAGCCAGACACCGGTTCCGACAGACAGAAGGAGCCCACGGTGCCCGTCGCCAGCTTGGGCAGCCAGGTGCGCTGGGAGCGGGCGTCACCGTGCGTCAAAATCGCCGTGTTGACCAACGTGTTGTGCACGTCCACCAGCACGCTGACGCTCGGGTCCACGCGCGCCAGCTCCTCGATCGCCACGATCGCCGACGTGAAGTTCATTCCCGCGCCCCCGTACTCCTCGGGAATCTCGATCCCCATCAACCCCTGCTCAAACAGCTGCGACACCACGTCCGGGTCCATCGTCTCTGCCTCGTCCATCTCCCGCACCTTCGGCCCGATCTGCTCCGTCGCGAACTTGGCCACCGTCTCCGCCATCAGGGATTCTGTTTCGGACAGGTACGTGATCGGCGTTGGCGTCAACCCGCTTAGATCCGTCTCCCGCCGGCGAAGAGTCGTAGAGAAGGCATGTGAGCTATAGTTTTTTTATCAGCATCTATTGGTTTCTTTTTTCTTTTTCTTTTCCTTTGTCAGCTTCAGGTTCATACCAGTGAAGCGGTCGGTAGGTCAGTCGGAGAGCAGGGCGAGCCAAGGGCCGCAACACGCGTGTGAGAGACGCCATGGAAGACAGTGACTTGAACTCAAGTGATCGAGATTCTACCAGTAAATGTAAAATCTTCAGTTAATCCGGGAGAAACCATAAACCTGAAGACGTGGTGGTGGAATTAAAGTAGAGATGCTGGAGAATCACGAGGGAGCCCCAGGCTTCTTACGTCAAAAACAACCTCGGCTAGTTGCGGTTATCCCGCGGAGTACAACAACATTAGTAAATACTGAACAGTGCTTAAACTTATGCCTCTCTATAGTTACTACATAGCTACGAGCTCTATAGAACTGACTAATACGGAGTATACTACATGGTTTCGAGGCTAATCTTTGTTACTAGGTTAGTATCAAGTCCTGTTTGGCTAGCTATCTCATGGCTACAGACAGGTACGGAGTATACAACAGCGTTAAACTAGCAGATAACAACTTGACCAGATATCATTGGATTTCTAACCAGCTATATATCAAGTATTGATTCTATTCGCGGCGAACCTTCCAGTCTGTTGGTTTGGACACCAATCAGGTTTTGCCAATAGCCTCGGCGGCTACAGTGGCCAAGGTGTTATATGCAGTATAACTAATGAATAGGAACTACCTATTCTACTTACACAGAATCATGATAAATGTGTCAATTCATCGAGTGATATCTCTTTCTACTTCAAATGGCTAGTGATAGCTCATTCATCTGTTGTTTCTCCCACTCTTATTCCATCTGCCTTGAGAACGCCACCTGTCCGTCAATGGCACGCCACACCTCACGTGTATGTGGCGCAGCAGCCCCTCCCCTGTTGCCAAGAAAGGCAAGGCGCTTATATTGTCGCTTGAGGGCTCTACCCCGACCTTTTGTTCTTGATCTTCTCTGGATTTCTTTTCTCTCATTCCTGATGACTCTACTACCTCTACCTGGAGCTTGAGCGATTCTTTATTGTGATATATAAGAGTTTTCCAAGCCAGAGTCGACTTTGTTTTTTTTGCTATTCTTCCCGCCCCATCGACGTCATAGCGCTATCCCAACGATAAGGCTTGCATATCAGAACCAACGAGGGTTGCACCAGGATGGCATCTCATCATGATCCCCGTTTGCTCTACAGCATCAAGAATATCCGGGCGTTCCATATTCAGAATGGAAAGGAATCGGCTCTCACTCCATCTGGTCCTCAGACCCTGTCTCTCCTGATGGTCCCCACGACAACGACGTTCCCTGAGCAGCCCAACACGGCAGTCCCCTCAGAACCCCCAGAGGAGGAAGACTTCTACCTCCATCTACATCTTCCGCCAGAACTTGACATGGCTCTCCCTGCCACGGCGCAGATCTACCACCAGCCGCCGAACAGCTATCTGATTCCCCGCTGGGATATGGGACCCGACGCAGGAGCCTTTATTCGAATCGAGTTCCCTGGCATTGGGTCTGGACCCCAAAAGGTGACTCAGGAGGATGTAGACACCTTTGAGACCATTCTCGCGCAATGCACCGCGTTCTTGGAACGAGAGACCGCACCATCGGACTGCGCGCTTTATAACCCGGCCGATTACGCCCCTGGGGAAGGCTATATCTCTTCCTATGATAAGACTCCGGCAGAGTCTCACGGCAAAATCGTTTTGGTGGATGAGGAGGATGGTAGTGTGGTTGGTGAACTGACAGACGGCTACGAAATTGTAGAGAAACCCGACGTCAAGCCTGGGTCGAAAAGTGAGTTCCCCCCTCTTCCCAAAACAGAACCTGAACTTGTTTTTTAAGCTCCCGTTGAGGTCGAACTACCGAGAGAAGGCGAAGGGAACCAGATCAGTGTGGAGAATGCATCTCCCGAGTACCTTCGCATGGCCCGGCATCCGGCGTACAAAAACTCGACGATCGTGCAGACGTCTGCGACGGCGTCACGGCTGATTGTGACGGGGTCTGCGTACCTTGCCAACGCGTTAACCAACGGGGCGGACAGTTTTGTCAAGAAGACCAATCCAAATCCCACGCCGCTACGATTCTCGGAGACTACACAGACGCGGATCCGCAAAATCAACACATTCTCGCAGGATGCAGCCAGTCTCTCGGCTCGGACGGTAGGCTCGGTAAGCCGGTACGCACAGAGCCTGGGCGCCACTTTAGGCCGGCACAAGGAGAACGACAAACGCCGGGCAGCAACAACAGCAGCTGCTGCAGGAGGAGGCAAGACTGCTGGACCGTCGTCCGGGGCAGACTACAAGCCTGGGATCCTGAACAAGTCGATGATTGCTTTTTCCACACTGGCGGACGGGATCGAGCACGGCGCGCGCGCCATGCTGGCCTCAAGCTCGTCCGCGGCCAGCACGATGGTTTCCCATCGGTACGGGCCCGACGCGGGCGCCATCGCCGCCCACCTGACGGGAGGGTTCAAGAACGTGGGCCTGGTGTACATCGACGCGACCGGGGTGAGCCGCAAGGCGGTGCTGAAATCCGTCGCTAAAGGGATGGTGGTCGGTCGTATGAGGAACGGCGACCAGGTTGTCGTTGGCGGTGGGGACGGTGGGGATGTGGACAATCCTCCTCCTCCTCCTCCTTCTTCTTCTTCTTCCCCTTCCCGTTCCCCTTCATCCAGTAGTGCTTATGGTACAGTTCAGGGACGTGCTACGCCACCTCCCGGTTATGGTTCCCCGGCGCCCACAACTCTGGGAGGTACACGAGTGCCGGGGCGAAAACGATACCTTTAGTTTCTGGTTTTTGTTTTTCTGTTCGGTTCGGTTTCACTTTTGAGGTCTTACAATATAACGATAGTCTACGTACAGCCTATACTCTGTACTATTTATAGGAAGATAGTTATTTAAGATAGTTATCCCAAACCGAGTTTATATCGTTCTAATCCTCTAGCTAATGTCAAGCCGGTAGGTATTCTCGTAGATCTGGATCAAAAATGACACTTTCATGGAGAATTCTGTATATTAATTGAGTACAAGCGTTGAGAACTACCAGGTACTATCTCGATGGTTGACGCGACGCACTGGATATGCGGTGGCAGGCATGTAAGTGGGTGGGACAGCCTACAGGCTCGTGAGCCATGTGGGCAGTTGGTAGTTAGTTACATCTTAGGTACCTGTAGTTAGTAGTCGACGATGGTAATTTCCAAGTACCAGCTATGTAGCATGTGAATTGAACTTTTCTATCCTAATGACTTTGTTATATAAATACTATTCCTAGGCAATTTACTATAACTATTCTTCTTCTCCTACTTCTTACACTAGTTACTACATATGTCTACCTAGGTAGGTAGATATGGTAAACTTACTAGGTGAAATGACTAAGCCATAAGCCTATAAATGAGTGCCACGCAGCCTACAGTCCTTGCATAAATTATATTGATGGATTATCTGTCGTATGGAGGCCTATGTGATATGGAACTCTTATATCTGGATACAGGGATGTCTACTTTATTGACTATCATACAAGGAGTACTACGAGTATAACTATAACTAACTATTTACTATTTACTCTACTATAGCATACTAGTAACCATCAACTAGGTACCTAGGTATAGCTAACTAGGTAGATAGTTAATAATAACTAATAGGTAACTAATGATGAAACGATCACTTAGTCATAGATCTGGCGCTAATTAATTCAGCAGGAAAGTACCTCGAAACTAAGACCTGAAACAACCCTTAATCTTGAGTAAACAAATAAGCACGGCTATCGAATACTACCACCAGGACTCGGATTATGTAGTAACTTAACTACTTAGGTAGCTACCTAGGTAGTTATCTAGGTACGGAGTAACTAACTGCCAAGTACTTACGAAGTAACTACTTGAATTCAAATAATATTACTACCTGATAGTAGATAGTCTCCCTGCCAGTTATCAGTAAGGAGGCGATCAGCACCTGTACGGGGTCTTTGATGTCAAGGACCTACAGTATACTTTATCTATCAGCATAATAATAATAATAACAATAATAACAACAATAATAATAAACTCAATCTCAACCAGACCACTGGTTGTTGTGTAGTTCGGTACACCGGAACTCTTGCACTTACTTGGTCGACCCATGATCAGCTTCATCCTCCCTCTCACTTCATCTCCTCACCCTCTTTTCACCCTCCCTCCCTCCCTCCCTCTCTCTTTTTTTTTTGTTTTTTTCCCCCTCCCTCTCCTTCTTCCGTACTCCTTCGTTTGTCTCTCCCTTTATCTCCCATTCTGGTGTGTCCACCGCTTCTCAGCCTGGTCCACCGCATATTTCTTTCCCCCCTGGCCGCCCTCGACCGCCCCTCTGAGTTTAGTCGCTCCCTACCCGCCTTAAACTACCACCGCCTACCTTTGGACCCCCCCCTCCCAACGCCCCCCCCCCCCATCATGCTCTGCGACGTGGCCAGCCCTCGATCTTGTCAATTCCAGCAGCAGCAGCAGCAGTGGTGAAGAAAGCGTCTGTGTGTGTATGTGTTGTGAGTGTGGCTCCGTGCGGTCTGTGGTTCCCTCCGGGTGCCCTCGTCGAGTGTTGGTTTCCGCCCCTTTTTGTTACTGGGGCTCTTCGCCAGGCGCGTCAAACAACTCTCTCCCCGTTCTCCTTTCCGCGTGGGAGCCTCGTCGTTTTCTCGGAGCGGTGCGACCAGAACATAAAATATAGGCTGGAGACAGGCCGTTCTGCAGAGCAGGTAATAATATCCTTGCTTTTTTTTTCCCCTTCGTCTTTTCTTTTTGTTCCCCCCCCCGTACACCTCTGTCGTTCTCTCCCTCCCGACCGCGTTTCAGCCTCATCTTTCAGATGCCCGACCTCTCTCCCTCACCACCATTTCCACTGACTTGGACAGATCATCGTGCCCTCTGGAGGGCAAATTCACGTGTCGTGAGCTGCGCTGGACCGGAGCGCCCATCAATTGGCCTGTCATCCACGTGTAGCTGAAGCAAACGAAAGGTATGTCGCGACAAACGACCCGCCGCACATTCCTTATAAACCCGTGGGAAAAAAAAATGAAGGCCCACGCTCGGTCGCTAAATCTATTTTTTTCTTTCTTGTGTAGCATTCTTTCTCCATGTCTACGTCGACCACGGCGATGACCGCCCCGCGCCCGCAACCGCTCTCCGTCTCGCCCGGCCAGTCTACCCGTCCTAACAACCACTTTCCTGACCTGCTCGGCACGCCTCCGATTCCTCCTCCAAGGACCTCGTCTACTCACCGCAGTCAATATAGTCCAAATTCCAGCTCGCGGCCCTCCAAAAGCAGCAGACGCGAGGAGAAGCAGCAGCAGCAGCAGCAACAACAACAACCCCGGGACAAGACCATCGAAGCAAGAGACACCAACAGTCATGACCGTTCGCAACGCTCCAATCCCCGGACCTCGCCAGAACAAGAACAGGGTGTAAGGTCTGGCAGCGCAAAGGGTGCCTCGGGCCAGATGACCCCTGTCTCCGTCGGTCAGTCCCGCTCGGACGTCGGCCTGGAAGCCGCCGCCTTGATCAAGGAGTCGAGTGCCATCATCAATCAGATGCTCGTCAGTGAGCCCGTCGTCGATATCGAGCGCGAACACGCACGCCAGGCCAGTGCGCGAGGGTCGTCACCCCCGTCTGCGGTCGACACCGATCCCGCCGCCGCCTCCTCATCCTCCCCTCCGCCTCCTCCTCCCACGTCCGGCCTGGCTGTCGTCGGCAGTGATGGCGTCGACGATGGGGGCCGCGGCGCTGGGACTCGCAGCGGCGGCCGCAGCAGCAGCCACAGCAAACGCACGGGGACCACTTTTGGCTCCTACATCCTCGGCCAGACCCTCGGGGAGGGTGAGTTCGGAAAAGTCAAGCTAGGCTGGAAGAAGGACGGTAGCGTGCAGGTGGCCATCAAGCTTATCCGGCGCGAGTCTCTCGGCTCCAACCCCGGCCGCCTGCCCAAGATCTACCGTGAGATCTCCATCCTTCGTGACCTCGCCCACCCCAACATCGTCCGCCTGCACGAGATGGTCGAGACCGAGCGCCACATCGGAATCATCATGGAGTACGCCTCGGGCGGCGAGTTGTTTGACCACATCCTCAACAACCGCTACCTCAAAGACCACGCCGCCCGCCGTCTCTTCGCCCAGCTCGTCTCCGGTGTCGGCTACCTGCACAAGAAGGGCATCGTCCACCGCGACCTCAAACTTGAGAACCTCCTGCTCGACCGCAATCGTAATATCATCATCACCGATTTTGGTTTCGCCAACACCTTCGACCCCGCCGATGAGCTCGAGGAGGAAATCGAGTACAACCTCACAAACAAGGAGTTTGTCAAGCGTATGCAGCTCGACAAGACCAACAGCCAGGGCCTGCGCCGCGGTGATCTCATGCAGACCAGCTGCGGCAGCCCCTGTTACGCTGCCCCGGAGCTCGTCGTCAGCGATTCCTTGTACACCGGACGCAAGGTTGACGTTTGGAGTTGTGGTGTCATCCTGGTAATTATTATTTTCCTTTTCTCTCTAGTTTTTTGCTTCATCGATTGGGAATTTTTTGATCACTAATTTCTTTTTTTTTCCCCCTTAGTATGCAATGCTTGCAGGATATCTTCCCTTTGATGATGACCCTGCCAATCCTGATGGTGACAATATTAATCTACTCTATAAATACATTGTCACCACCCCTTTGACCTTCCCTGAATATGTCACCCCCCATGCCCGTGACCTTCTCCGACGTATTCTGGTTCCCGATCCTCGCAAGCGCGCCGATCTCTTCGAGGTGGCCCGCCATAGCTGGCTGAGTGAATATTCACACGTCGTTTCGCACATCACTAGCAGCACCACCAAAGTTGCAGACATTGCCAATACGACGGTTCCATCAGGTAGATTTCATGTCTTTTTTTTTTTTTTTTTTTTGGGAAATTCCCACTGACACAAACAGAACGCCAAGATGGCCCCTCTCTTACCCGCAGCGCCTCCGTCCGCGAACCCCCCAAAACATACCAGAACCCCGTCCCCACAGTCGGCGGCCTTGTTCATCAGTCGGGCGATATCTCTCAAGATCAGCTGGAAGAGAAGGCCAAGACCTCTCGGGATGCCAAACGCCGGACCGTCCAGGTGGAATACGTCGCACCGCAGTCCCAGACCACTCGGGGAGAAACCGTGGGCGCCGGACCCGAATCCTCGGGGACCTCTCGCGCTCGCGCTGGATCCGAGAGCCGTGGTATGGTCGAGAAGCCGCTGGATTCTGTACCACAGTCTCGGCCTCATGGCTCTCATGGCTCTTCTAGAGAATTCGATGGCCACGGCTCCGCTGCTACCGGTACCACCGCGGCACCTGCGCCTGGTCAGTTCCCACGCAACACCACCTCCGATGCCACCGTCCCTGTCACACAAGCCACCCGGCCGACCACAGGAGCCTCGATGGCGTCCTTCAACACCGGCCGACTGCCTTCTCGAGGATCGTACGGACAACCCGTGGCGCCTACTGTCGCGGCGACGACGGCACAGGGCCGCCTGGCGCAGCCGAAGAGCAAGCAGTACGTGATCTCGCCGCCCATGCCGCAAGACCCGAACCAATTCGCCTCTATCGGTCGCCCAAGCACCCAACAGCTGCCGGCCAAGTACAACGCCTCTTCCGACTCGACTACCACGGCATCGACCGCAACCACTTCTGCCGCCAAGGGGCACAAGCGGTCCAACACCGTGTCGGGCATCAGTGAGAAGATCTTTGGTCGGTCGGGCTCAATCTTTGGCAGTGGGAGTCGTGTGACCCCGAACAACGGCACCGGTAGCGCGCGTGTCAAAGGTAGCAAGCGGTACCCCCCCGTGAGCATGAAGGATCCGTTTACAGGGGAAGAGACGCGTTCCTCGATGGACTCGCGGCGTTCGGTCCAGTATGGGGCCGGACGCAAGCAGAGCGAGTCTGGTCCGGACCGCCCGCGCCGGTTCTCGCTGCTGCCCCCTTCCTTCTCCCTCAAGGGTTTCTCCTCTAGCCGCTCCCAGACCCCGGAAAGCGACCACGTGACACAACAGCCGCGACCTCTTGAGTCGTCGGTTCGAGGCCCGCCACGTCCAGCCACAGGTCCCGCGCGGACAACCACCCGTGCGCGCGCGACCAGCTACGGGCCCCAGGATGCGATGGGGATGGGGATGGTAACCGAAGGCCCTAGCGACGAGGTCATCACCCAGATGGAGCCGGTCAACTACCAGGCACACATCGACCAGCAATTTGCCGTGCTTCACGGCACCTCAACGGAACAGGGCTATGCCGGCAGTGAGTTTGGTCCTCAGTACTCAAACCAATCGAGCGCCAACTACTACGACGACTACAACAACAACAACAACAACAACAGTATGAACAATAATAATAGCAACAGCAACACTATCGGTCCGTATGATTCCATGGGCCGCCCGTCAATGCAGGCTACACGCACTGGCGGCAGCATCAACAACAACAATAACCGTGGGGCCGTGCTGCAGAAGAACACGCGCAAGTTCGCTGATGCGTACGAGTATGAGCGCGATCCGTCGCACCACTCAGGAAGCTCGGGGGCTGCGCGCAAGGTCATGGATTTCTTCCGCCGGCGGGCCAAGTCGCGGGCGGGTGAGGATCGATAGGCCGCTTGCTTCTTTGTCAAATCTACCGACGTCGATTACCCGGTAAATCGTGATACCCAGCGTTTCATCCGTCAGCGAAGCATGCATCTCCATTTTCTCCGCCCCCATTTATTTTTTCTTCTTCTTTTCTTTGCTTTTTCTTCTCTTACTTGAGTTCTATTATTTCCTTTGTCAGAATACATTTCCTATGTGGTTCACTGTCTAAATTTGGCTTCCCTATTTCATGTATGTCACTATAACCCCCTCACCCCGCTGTAAAGTTACGGACTCCCTTTTCCCTTTGATTAAACTGTCTTCTAACTAGGCTATCTGCGGCGGTTTATGTATTTTCTGGCTCGAGGATAATTCTAATACTTGCACTTTTCCCCAGTCCATTTCAGTCCAATTGCACAAGTGTTCAGTTGTTTCCTTCCGGGATGCGCCTCAGCTAGGCCTTTTTCTTTTTTTTTTTTTTTTTTCTTTTCTTTTTCTCCTTTCTTCTCGCTTCCTTCTTACTATGTTTAAATTTGAGCGGCTTGCCGATGTGATTGAGGCGGCGCGCGTGAGTACATTGATTGTAAACATGATGACGAGTTTGAAGCATCCAGTAAATGATCTAGAAGTACGGAGTATATCTGAGTAAACATTACTCGAACCGTGGTTCAGAGTATACAGTACGAGTACGGAGTAAAGGTACGGACAGAGGAGATCTACCTGACGTCACAAATCATATTAACAGATAATTCTATTGGATACAGCTAAGCTCACCGCTGTCTACTTACCTAGGTAGGTACTTAGGTATTAGGTACCTAGTGAATTACTACAGAGTACAGAGTACCTAGTACTAAGTTCATTTCGCCTATCATCGGTGACCAGATTCGGATCCGGAGAACGGAGGATACAGAGGGGAAGAGCGGAGGGGAAGGGCGGACCTACCCCACGCACCTCCACTGGCAGTACGGGGTACGATACTCCGTACAACATTCTCCGTCCTCCGTCCTCCGTCCTCCGTCCCGTCCTACGTAACCCTCCGTGCTCCGGACGGAGGATTAGAAATACGCAGTAGGTTAGTGCATAGTCTGCTAGTTAGTAACTAGGTACCGTAGTTAACTACTAGGTAACTATATGTAGTATGGCCTGATGAACTACCTCCGATCCACGGAGTATAGAGCTTTTACTTACTTTTTACTAGGTTCCCACTAGCTACTACGCTACTAATCAATATTATTGACTACAAGTGAAGCAAACTAGTGTTTGTGGCAGTGTTGGTCTTATTGGTGACACCTGATCTAGACCGACGGCCGATGTCCAAGAAAAAGAAAAAGAAAAGAAGTAGAAAAAAAAAAAGAAAAGAAAAGAAAAGAAACACTCGGAGGCTGTGTCCAATCGAGACGCTGCGTCCAACGATGTAGTATGTAGTAAATGATGTGTAATAAGACAGGAAGGACATCGGAGACAAGGAAGCTGTTGTCTGACGGGGTTGATGGGGGGTCGCTAGCCGAGGTAAGCCGCTGCACACTCTCCCTCTGTACGTAAGAGGCGTTTGCATATTCCACTGGATGTATGTAGTAGTTATGTGGTGTGAGTGTGTGTGAATGTGCACGTGGTTGGTATCTGTTTGCTACATGGGTCGAAATACTGATCCGAGAGATAGGTGGTGCTTTTATACTGTCTTCAATCGTGGCCGAGGTAGAGGAAGCCCATGGGGGGTCCTATGGATTTGCGTGCTGCGGACGCCGGCGTGGGCCTTGCCCGCGTAGGAGACGGCTTGTCGTAGCCCAGGAAGAGGAACCCGCTCGGGGAAGGCGCGGCGGCGGACGGGCGACGAGATGTTGTCTCCTCGCGGCGGACGGGCGGGTAACCCAGGAAGAGGAACTGGCTGGGCAGTCGCGAGTCCGTCTCGCTCATCCGGGAGACAGTGCTGTCCGTCGATGAGGTGCTGTCGGAACGGTGCAGCGTAGGGAAGACGGGCAGGCTGTCATTCACGGCGGGCTGGTCGTCGACCGCGCTCTCATCGGGGCCATAGTGAATGGGAGAAAGGACAAGAAAACGAAGGTCCTGCGAGTACGAATACATTTTTGGTTGCTTTTGTGTTTGAGTTGGCGGGGTACGGAGGATATGAGAGGAGAGCTGCAGAGGGGAAAAATCAAGATGGAGTGGCGAGGGAGAGGGAGAGCTGTAGGAGCTGTACTGAGTGGAGTTGGAGAGGTGTGTTGCCAGAGATGAACAGAGTGTCGTGGACTGATGCCCTTATATACCCAGATCTGGATATGCCAAGGTCCTTGGGGAAAGGGGGGGGGGAGGGGCAAGGGCTTGGGTCTCTCTGTTCTGTACTCCGTACGGAGTACGATGCGGATCCAGCATATTTGCCTATGTCAGCCCCCACCTCGGACGAGATAAACGAATGGATAAGGCCCATGCAGCCATTCTCCGAGACCACAGGTGGAAGGAGTCGATTGGCATGCCTCTGCCGCCGCTCGGCAGATCTGGTAAATGGTACGATTACCCTTTCCCCGAGCATCACACGCTTACGCTGTCCGAGATGCCAGTCAAAACGCCGACCGCGTTTGACGCCAGTCTTTTCCAAAATGATCTTCGGGGGACACCTTACCCCGTGGTAAATTTCGCCTCCGGGCCACTGGCGATCAACGGACACTTGGACTGGCTGTTATTCGCTGCGCGTGATGTTGCAATAATGGCCCAGTGCTTGCTTGGGTGCTATTGTCCTAATCCGGTATCTCCGGTTATGGGCGGGCGACTCTCGGCACGGCACGGTCCTGAAAATCAGTCGTCACCCCGGACGATCACAGCAATGAACCGAGGGGGGGCAAGGCCCCATGAGCAGTCTCTGGCATGATTCTGGGTTAAGCCAAGGCTTGGTATACCACGACTATCGAATTTTCCCTATTTTGTGTAGCCTGGGCTGGGGAAGCCCTTTTGTCTCGGCCTTGGTCTTTCGTTGGCATTCTCCCTCCTTACCTGCTTGGCAGGCCAGTCATCCATTCGTCGCAGATGCCGAGTAATATAGCGACCGTGGCGGCGTCTCAGGAAAGACAAACAGCGGCGTTCTAGAGCATTCGGGCGGTAGTAATGACGAATAGCCTCTCGTTCTAGAGGTGCTCACTCACCTCGTCCGCCTCCCTCAGGCACTCCTTCTGGTAGACTGTCGGGCGGTTTCTGGCGATTTCGAATCTCCGGTCCACCAGTGGTCGGCGAGAACCTGCCTTCTGGAGGCCCATGGTCTAGATAGGACGTTGTTCCAAGGGGGTTGAAGTCGTTGAAATGCTTCCGTAGAAGTCGAGGCCCTAGGTCAAGTGGTCACCACCAACAGTCACGTGTCTGGCCTTCTGACAGGCACCTTTTCTGGAGGGGGGAAAGAAAAACAACTTCCTCCTAACCCCTCCCCTCTCCATTGGGCTTGTCCTGCTTTGCTGAAGCGAAAAACCCGTACGTCTCTTCGACAATGGTTATTATCTCGTTTGTCCGAGTTGGTCACCGGCGGCTACGCGCCCAGCTCTCGCGAATCTAGGCGCCCAGGGACTCCGCGGCCTATACGACTTCTCCAGTGGCGTGGGAGGGTTAGCGGCTGCGAGGAAAAGCGAGTCCTTCGCACTGTTGGGCCGCTGCGGTTCATATAACAGATGATGGTATTCAGTGGTTCTCAAGGCTTCCTGCTAGGCGAACTGTTTCCACAGAGACAGCCCATAACACCCCGCTAGGTCATATTAGGACCATGTACTTGCCCACTGAGAAAGACCAACATTGGGAACAAAGCGTCTGCTTCTTCGAGATTCGTTGCTAACTCTCGCTTTCAACAGCAGCTGCAAGTTGATCACATTGCAACTCTTCGCTTGCCAGGTCTAGCTTTTGCCTGCGTACAGCTATCACTAACAATTGTGCTCTGAATCCCCGGGCCGTTATTCGTTTGTCAATGAGATGCCTCCTGGGTACCGTGACCGAGACTACCTGTGATGATCTTCATGCCTTGCAGATCTAGCGTTCTAGCTTGTCTTCTGCGCATCTATCGGGTCATTCCTGAGCCAGTGCTGCGTCAGACGAACGCCCCCAACTTCGCGCCGCAGTTGCTCCGCAGTCCCTAGCCTATTAACCAGGAAGGGAAATACAATAGCCACGTTAAAGGTGACTCACTAGAGACGGTTCATTATCAGAGGTCATTTACATTTTTTTTCCCTAGAGGAATCGAATGGACGAGGCAAAAAAAAAAAAAACAAAAAAAAAAACCTCAAGGTGCACCGTGTGACATCTATCAGGTGTTCGGCCAGATAGTGATGACTGCGGCACGAGCACGTACGACATGGGCGATGTTGGTTCAGGAACCAAACTCATTTGACAGATTGGCCCCCCTTGTCGCGGAGGTAGGTGGCTGCGGAGATGCCGCGGTGTCTTCAGCGTTGATGTCAAGCGGCGCACATTGGCAACTGCGGAAGTTTAATGAAGCTTGGAGGTTCGGTGGATGATCGATCTTTGCTTGGAAAGACCCTCTTTTTGCTGGCGTTCACATCGAGCTCTCTAGACTCGCCCTCGAGGCACACTTCGGATAAGTGTCTAGTATGGTGGGTTGACGATCCGAATCACACCCGGTCCAGTTCCCACTGTTGGAAGAGACTTCGCAATCCGGGGTTCTGAGCAATGATTTCTTGGCCCTGCCCCCAACCCGCCGTTGGGTTCATCAATTCTATCGGAGAGGAAAACACAACCACTTTCCTTTCCGGACGGTTAACGGACCGGGGATTGAAGAGTGGTGGGAGGGTCCGGTCTTTGCCACAAGGTGAGTCTTTTCCTGTGTAGAAATCGACCGCAGCGTTCTTGTTTCCTTGAACTCCTGGTGCTGCGGCACACAGTCGTCTCCCTCGATTGACATCTCCATTCAAAGGGGAGGGGAAGGGAGGGGGGAGACTCGCAATCTAGACGGTTATATAAGAGACCCGATTTCCCGCGACTTTTTCACATCCTCACCATCACATCAATCAAGCCTCTATCTACTTCATTACGAACAGAGTAGATCGCTTTGTTTTGCTCCTTTGACAACACTTTCTCCCACTTCCCACCCCCCACAAAGCTTATCTTGCCCAATCCACCACATTTGTTCTTCACGGACAAACCTCCAAACACAAAACTTCAATATGTGCTCCGTCTATTTTATCAAGTATGACTGTGGCTGTGTGGTCCAGGAGGGCGACGTGGTCTACTGTGCT
The DNA here is from genome assembly GCF_001890105.1 of Penicilliopsis zonata CBS 506.65. Classification (NCBI taxonomy): domain Eukaryota; kingdom Fungi; phylum Ascomycota; class Eurotiomycetes; order Eurotiales; family Aspergillaceae; genus Penicilliopsis; species Penicilliopsis zonata. Next base: position 186,874 of record NW_019208919.1, read on the forward strand.
CGCCGGGGAACCACCTGCTGCAGCGTGAGACGTCAGGTTCGGCGGCGAGAGGGATACAACTGCCCTAGTCATGGAGGCTAGATCGCTTCCTGCCATACTACGAGTACGTATTATATTTCCCTTTTTTTCTCTTGTTTAGTTGTTCAGCCTGTAAGATCGCTAATCAATCCCGCAATCTAGGGAGCAGCCCAACTCGGTCTTTCCGGGCTGTTTGACAAGGCCGCTATTAAAACAAGAGAGAGAGAGAGAGAGCCCTTGGAATATTTTTGTCAATAGCTGTCTTTCTTCCTTTCTGTCTTCCTCCCCTCCTTCCTTTTCTTCTCTTTTTTCTTCCTTCTTTTGCCCGGGTCAGCCCCTGCACATGGTGAGAAGGGCAGGTCCCTGGGTTTCATCTCCCTCGCCGGTGAGATGGTTGGTTTGAAGCGAGAGGTATCAGGTCTTTTACTCTTCTTATTTCTCTCGGGAGAGTCTGCCTACTGGGGGGTTTTCTGTGTGGTGTTTCTAATAATCGATCAATCTGCTTCTATTGCGCTTCCCACCGAGTTGTCACTTTCCAACTTGGTTGCCTATAACAATTTCATACTAGCAGAAAGACTTTATTCTTCTATTTTGACTTGCGTAAGATGCAATAGTTTTCTTGTATTATTCCTCTCAATACCATATTTGCTCGAGAAAGATTACCATGAATCCCATCTATTCCTTGAATGATTCTTTGATTCCTACGACGATGATCAAATGTCCCAGCTTCCGATACTCAGTAGCTGCTGCTCGATCCGCATTTTTTGACTATATTCCCCAAATCCAAGGTGCATTTGTACAGCGAGCATGTCTTCGAAGGAGAATAATTGAAGATCCTCCTGGCTATCTATTCCCGCGTAGGGGTCAGGCAGACCAAGCCATCCCATACCTAGCCAGTTTTACCAAATCTATTTTTTCTTTTTGAAAAAAAAGAGATTTACTCTGAAAAACCGTCCAAAAGAAATAATTGCCGATCAAACCGACAAATTCGGCGCGGGGCCAGGGTTCGATGCATACTGCATCATCGTGCGAATGTCCAGGGAGAAAAAGTCTGGTGCCAATCTGGTGCACCCCAGCGGTAGCGTACGAACAAGGAGAGGGGGGGGGATTTTGGGTATCAGGTAGAAACGTGCGGAATAGACCTCGCCGCAGACCACTCGCAGGAGGCAAAGACGAGGGCGGTGCGTGTGCAAGAGACCGTCCACCAATCCCGTATTTTGACTGCCGATGCGCCGCATGTCTAAGCAGCAAGTAGGATTGCAATTTTGCTGTTGTTAGGTGCTAACACCGAACGGACCTCTCGGGTTGCTCCGCTGCGGAGCTTTTGCCTCCCAGTGCCAGGCTGCTAGCACGCCAGGGTATGCACACTGCACAGTGCCACTGCGCACATAGCGGGTCTCAAGTGACCAGCTAAAAGACTGGCAGGTGACGTTGTGGTCTGCAGACCATTGATGGGCTGTGTTGGTGGCCTCATATCAGATGGTATTGCGAATGGAGGGTTAATGTCTCGTGCCAGGATCTACCCTGCAGCTCAGAGCCCTTGAGAGAGAGGCGACAAAGTGCCCGAGAGAGAAACGTGTGCGGGGCGGCAATGTAGAACCACTTGCCTAGACCAGCTCCTTCCCGAGAGAGTTCAACCGTAGCAAGCGGTATGTGCCATATGGTCATATTCAAGGCATCCAATTTGACCTGAAAACAAAGCGATAGAATCATTAGGCGAAAACCTCTTCCTCCTCCTGTCCCATTATCGTCATATTTTGATCCAACAATGGATAGTTCGTGTTGTGACTGCACATTTTGCCAATGCTCGAAAGGCTTTCAGAAGACACATCAAAGGCCGGTCTTCTTTCCGCCCAACGTATCGTCGAAACATGCATTAGCCCCGCAGACGACTCGTATCAGCTGACATTGGTCACAGTAGATGACTGGGAAGTCTAGAGACAAGAAGATGCAGGCAGGTCAAGCCTCCTGTGGTTGGAAGCCGTAGTCCCCCGATGGAAGATGTTTTGGGAGCCCGGGCCTGTTAAAAAAGAGCCTGAGCAAGTACTCCGTATACTATTCCGATCAAGGTCAATTAGGACCAGTCACCAGAGGAAAATAAATAATAATAACCAACAAGTGACACAGAGCTTACTACGAGTAAAGCCCGGCGCGCCACAGTGGCTCGCTCTTGTCAAGAGGCAGAAAAGAGGCCAGGCAATTGTGTCCACGCGTCAACAAAAATTGCCAGCTCATACTCTGTAGCAGTGTGAACATTGTGCGAAAGACTAACTGTGGCTTCGGGTGACTGACTCGTAATTGTTGGAAGCTTGGTGAGATCAAATCGCGCCGGAACCATGGAACAACTCGGTGTAGCCATGACTAGAGAATCAATCCCTGTAGCCTAGCGAATCCTGCAATGCCCTTTTCCGCCCAAAGCCCCCAAAGAGCCACATGGCACAAAGAAGTGTAAACACGGGCTAACCAAATTGCTGGGACTGGATAGGTCAAAGCGTGCGAAAGACCGAACAAGCTCGCATTTTGCGAGATGGAAATAGTCAACGTCGATTATTTGGAATCATAGGACTCTGGATATGGTTTTGGTTTGATGGCCTGCGTCTCCCGAAGGACGATGGTGGTTGGGATGAAGTGCAGTTGGGTCAATCATCGAGAGTCGATCATTGACGATTGTGTCATTGTGGCTGCCTGAAGGTTGACGCCTGAGCCATGTGACTTCACGTGATGCAGTCCTGCAAGGCACACGCGTTTGACCCCTCGAAGTTATTCATTCCACCGCAGCTTTCACTCCCCTCCTTTCCCCTCCATTTTCCTTGACAGATGTAATGTCCATTGAAGTCAACTGGGAGACCGCCACCTCTGGACCGGATGGTGAAGCTCTTGCAGAGCGGATCCGCTCCTTCATCCATGACAAGTTCCAACAGGTGACGCTCCCACGCTTTATTCGTTCTGTCCAAGTCCACTCGTTTGATTTCGGCACTGTCGCCCCGGACCTGGAGATCAAGGACTTTTGCGAGCCGTTTGAAGACTTCTATGAGGATAGCGAGGATGGCGATGCGTCCGATGCGTCCGACAGCCGCCTGGCCGAAGAACAAGAGGCTGCGTGGGCCGACGAATCCCGATTTCGAGAGGAACTGCCCATGACCAGCTCTCAGCTACGACATCATCATCCCTATGAGGAGTCTCACACATCGGCTCTCCGGTCTCCCATACCGTTAGGGGAACACTTGAACCCACACTTCCTGCCCCGAGCAGGCACCCCCGGGATTCCCGGCGGAACCTCGAATCTCGGATACCACCTCATGTCCCTCGGGGGTCTCTCGGGGACACAAACCCCGTTGGCCGCGGTAGCTGGGGGCTCGCCGTTTGCTAGTACCTGGTCGGACGCGGGGTTAGGACCTGGAGGGAAACTTGGTGCGGAGCGACCACGCCGCTCGGCCATGTACCAACATTTCGAAGCGGACCCGGACAACAGCTCTACCTCCCGACCGTCCACGGCCAACACGGTACCATCGCGTCCTTCCGCAGGTCAGGGTAGTGGAGGGGCCAACAAAGCAAACATAGGAGTTCCCGGGAACGATGGCGGCGACGATGATGACGATGATGACGACGACGACGACGACGACGACGAAGACCACGATGCGACACATCCGCTCGGCTCGCTGCCGCGCATGCGGGAACATCGCCCGGAGGACTTCCAGGTGCTCTGCCGCGTCAATTATGCAGGCGATATCAAGCTGTCCCTGACGGCCGAGATTCTCCTCGACTACCCGATGCCGAGCTTCGTGGGACTCCCGCTCAAGCTAAACGTCACGGGCGTCACTTTTGACGGGGTCGCGGTCATTGCCTATATCCGGAAACGGGTGCATCTGTGTTTTCTTTCTCCCGAGGATGCCGACGCCCTCATCGGCACAGACTCACAGGATCACCTGAATGATGGCAGCCGCCCTCGCTCAAGCGGCGAGGGCGCCGCGCAGCCGCCGCCGCCGCCGAAACGGTTCGGCGGGCTGTTGCAGGAGATCCGGGTCGAGAGCGAGATCGGGCGCAAAGAGGACGGGAAACAGGTGCTCAAGAACGTCGGCAAGGTCGAACGCTTCGTCCTAGCCCAAGTGCGGCGCATCTTTGAAGAAGAATTCGTATACCCTAGCTTCTGGACTTTTTTGATCTAGCCTAGTTATAGATACCCTTTACCAAAAATAGCTTCAACTTGCTGCTGAAGTATCGACTAGCGGAGATACTTTGGAACATATACATCTAATTGGAGATTTATCATATAACTCCTTGCACTCCTGCGCTTCTTCCCCCGGGATCTAGTTAACAGAAAATTGAAGTTCATCTTCCACACGCGATAGAGAAGAAAATCCACTAAATCCCTCCTCTGCTCTGAACCGCCCGCTCTCCATGGAAAAAGTTCTGTCCATAATTGCAACATTCAAGTAGAGACCTTGGTCATGTTGGAACATTGCTTGATATCCTTGCCAGTAGACTGATTGATATCACTTCAAATATGTTGTCTCGGATTTATTTGTCCTTCTTCGGGGTGTTGTCGGGGGCGCCTGAGACCTGGTCACCGAGCTTATGGTACTCGCGGCTCAGGCCCTCGGTCTGCTTCTTCAGGGTCTCTAGATCGCGTTCCTTGGCAGCCAGCTCCTTCTTCAAGCGACCGATCTCGCCCATGTCGCCGGCCTCGGCGATGCGGGCGGCGTCCTTGCCGCTGGCCTTCTTGTCCCCCTCGAGCAGTCTGACCTTGTCCTCAAGCCGAAGCACGTCCAGAATCATCAAGTATGTGCGGTTGAGAATCAGCGAGAGGAAGAGCGTGAAGCCGCACAGGTACATGTTGCGTTGCGAGTAGAACTTGCGGGCCTGGACCTCCATGCGATCGCCGCCGAGAGCAGCAGCCCTGCTGAGGATGGTTAGAAATACACAAACCACACAAAACTATGATGACTATGAATTGACTAACCCCACAGCACCGCCTTCCTTGGTAAACGCAGCCAGCTCAAGCTGCACACGGTACACGCGGTTGACGCTATCGATGAAGAGGATGAGGATGAAGATGAACGTGATCTGACGTGGTAAGTACAAGAGAGAGAGAGAGAAAAAAAAGAGAGAAGAGAGAATACCTTCAATCCGTATTGTAGCTTCGCTACTATTGGACTCTCCGAGATGAAAGCAAAGAGCTTCCGTTTCACGGTGTAGGGGAGTGGGATGATCAGGCCCAGGAAGACGGCCATCTCAAACACCAAAAGGAGGAACACCTATAGGGTCAGCCTTCAGTCTTAACACTTACCAGGATTTTTTCCTTTCGAATAAAATACATACCAAACTATAGTAGAGAGTCATTGTGACGCCTGGCTTGCAATATTCTCCAGGGAGGGACTGGCGGTCACTGAGTTAGGCTCCAGGAATTCAGCGAGGGCACAATGTTTTCGTGAAAGAGGACTCGTCTGGCGGTACTCGAGGAAAGAAAGAGTTACAAAATAGTCTCTCTCACACAGAGATCTGGTGCGAGGGTATTGGGAGAAGTGCAAGTTTTTTTTTTTCCCAAAGCTGGGTGAAGAAGAGGTGGTCTTTGTGGAGGAGCTGGGAAGACGTCATCGCCGAGCTGCCAGCTCCTTCCACGTGACTGGTCCTTGGTTATATCGTCATAGTTTAGATTGATGGAATACAACCCGACTATATCTATTCAATTTGTATTTCCAAAAATTCATTGAAAGTCTATTCTGTGGAATATTTACTAGTATCGTCTTACTACTCAACCCTCTGCCTCGTAGGAATTGGATTTATGCTTGGGCTCGAACTTGAAGCCTTCCTGGACCGGGCCAAGGAACATTTCTCTGTAGGAATGGTTAGACAGAGTGGCTAGGGGGAATCGGAAGAGAAAAGAAAAAGAATTATGTTCGAAGCACTTACGTGATCTTGATCCAGTCCTTGTAGTTGTCGCTGGCCATGAGAGTTTCCAGTTCGTTGCGGCCGCGCCAAGCAGGGGGACGATCGTTGAGGTTGGGCGGCAGGTATTCGAGCAGGCCGACGGGGACGTAGCGGTGTGTGAAATTCAGCCATTCGAGGAGGAAGCGCCGGGTGGTGCCGATGCCGTGCTCGTCCGAGCCCCAGGTCTCCAAGCCGTACTTGGTGAATTTCTCGACGAGGGTCAGCCGCTCGGAAGCGGACTTGTCGAGGTACTGGCCCGCCTGGATCTCTTCGAACAGCCACGGTTTGATCAGCGCGCCACGGGCCAGCATGACGGTGTCGACGCCGGCGTGCTGGATGTGATCGTTGTACTCTTCGTGCGAGTAGCAGTCGCCGTTGCCGAGGAAGTAGACACGGCCCCCGTTGGGCAGATAGCGCTCGTCCGGCTCGCGGATCGTGTCGGCCACGGTGTTCGCCTTTTCGTTGAGCCTCTTGATGAGGGCGGCCGTCTCGGAGATGTACTCCCAATCGGCCTGGCGGGTGTACCGCTGCTGGCGACTGCGGCCATGGAGGGTGATGGCTGCGACACCCGGCGGGCCCGCTTGCAGCACGTTGGCCTCGTACCCTCCGAGGATGAAACGTTCTACCAGCTTCTGGGCATTGGGCGAGTTATCCTTTGTCCCCATACGAATCTTCACCGTGATGGGGATCTCCTTGGAAACCGAGTTCATGCCGCGCAAGATCTTCTCCAGCTTCGATGCGTGGTCGAGCAGTGCAGAACCGGCTCCCTCGCGGTAAACCAGATCGATGGGGCAACCGCAGTTCAGGTCGATGACACGAAGGCTCGGGCAGTAGGCCGACAGCGCCTCTGTCACCTTGAGGGCCTGGAAGGGCTTGTTCGCCGCAATCTGGGCGCCGAACTTGAGGTCCTTGGAGTTGTCATAGCCCTGGACAATGTCGTCCCGGGAGCTGTTGACCGTCGGCGGCGTCATCTCAGACTCATGTGCTCGCAGAAGGGCCCATTCAGACTTGGATCCATTGAGCAGGGGCATGCTCATGGCCATCTCCGAATAGGTGAACTGGGCGCCCAGCTCTGTACAGAGGCGTCGAAAGGGGAGATTACCCTGGGTGGTGAGAGGCGCGAGGGCCGGGGTCTCTGGTCCAAAGTAAATCCGTCTCTTCTCCGAGGGTAGAAACGGCGGCTCCGTGAACTGAGCCCGGTTCTCTTCCACGCGCTCTCTGTCTAGATTCAGCCGGTCTTCGGGGGTGAGGTCGACATCGTCCATGGCGCGGCCATGGATACTGTTCTCCAGCTCTTTGGATGTCTTGTTCAGCCAGGTCAAGATGGCATCCGAGCGGGGCATTGGAACCTTCTTCTTCGATAGAGCCGATTTCACTTCTATGGGGACGTTATTGGCAATACCCTCTTCAGTCGCATGGGCAACCAGAGGCCGAGCCTTTCTCTTGCGGTCCTCATCCTCGACCAGAACCAGCTCTTTGCGTCCATCGTCCGTCTCACGCTCTGCCATATGCGAGCCCACAAAGCGACATTTCCACCCGGCAAAGCACTGGCCCTTGGCATCCCACACAGGACACAGGCCGCCCAGGGTTGTAAGGTCATCACGCTTGTGTTCCTTGAGGTACAGCCGCAAGTCGTGTTCGAACTTACACTTCTCGCCAAAGTGACACTCGTCCGGCGAGAACTCGGGCCGCAGAGCTCTCGTCCCACACAGGCCCTTTGCATCCTTTGACCTGGCAAACTTGCGTGCGGTATTCTGACCTTTGTTCTTGTTGTCCTTCTTTTTCTTCTTGCCGTTTGCTTCCCCCTCACCTTGACCTTCCGCCTCAGCAAGGTTGTCCGGATTTTCGTCATCGGCCTGTCGTCGCGGGGCGGAGGCAATCAGATATCTAAAGCAACCATCGTCAGATCCAATTGAGGGAGATAAAAATATATCCAATTGGAGGTAAAAGCAAGAATAAGAGAAGAGACGCACTCGGCTTTAACCTGGGCAATACCCTTGATTCGACCGGGAGTATCGCTCTTTGCAGACTGCTCCAGTTTTGCCTTTTTCAACGGAGGCTCGCCCGAGCTGTCCACCAGCGCAGCTGTTGCCTCGACAGGCTTTGTTGAGGTGGTTTCGGACTCCATGACTTGTACCAATTGCTTCGATCCACGACAAGATTGCTATCACTCACAGCCTAGTACAAAGAGGTAGTTACTCTCTGTATCTTCAAAATTTCCCTGTCACGCTGAGTGGCGGGGATTATGTTTGCATGTTTGCATGTTTGCATGTTTGATGTTTGCACTGTTTGCATGTATGCACTATTTGCACTATTTGCACTATTTGCATGTTTGATGTACAGCCACTGTGGCGAGTTAACAGTGGCGCAGTTTGTCATCATGCGACCAGTTTCTGTATCAGACTATCAGTGGCTGTCTCAGCCCATCATTTGTTCACCGCCAGGCCAATGGACAGAAGACTTGGTTCTAAGACATGGTAGTTAGTAGTGAGAATACTAATTAATTAATTACTCCTACTCCGTATTCCTCTGCAGCTATTCTGGAGTACATAAGGTGAGACCGAACAATGCCATCGAATGTAGTAAGTACTGTTCGTAGTCAAAATGCGATCTGTCGAGTTAGAGTACTAGATACTCCGTACTACATACTCCATGGACTCCATCCAACTCTAACACACCGCTGCATGCGTGGAGACGCGATGCAGGTGCCGGGTGCCGTAAAAGTAGCAACATCTTGACTTCATCTTTACGTGGCTTGCTCCCCTCATGGAATGGGTCTCGAGAGCAAGTGGTGCACGCGAGATTATGGGTGGAGACGGGAATGCTCAATCACGAAGCTGTACAGACGGTAAGGGTGGACTTTTGGAAACAAAAGCTTCTAGAAGGGTGCTCGAGGTGGGGAGGAGAGGAGAGGAGAGGGGAGGGGAGGGGGGGGGGGGGGGGGGGGGGGGGGGGGGGACGAGGTGAGGATCTGAATAATGATGCGTCCATCCATCCATTCATACACTGTTACCTCTGTTGGTTACCATGTTTGTCCGCCGTCGAGTCCGCTGGTGTATACGTATTGCGTATTACGTATTACGTATTACATTACGCAGGACCGCGCCATGTACTCTGTATTAGGCTAGTCCTGATAAAGTTTAGCGCGGGACCGCTAGTACGGTACTGCATGGGACTAGAAAGTTACCGCCAAGTAGCAGCCAATGATCTGGGGCGTATATTATTGTCAGAGGAGACAATCTATGGGTATTGTTATATGGCAGCTGAGAGAACACACAAAAGAGTATTATTGATTAAGATTTAGTAATAATAATATGGCTGAAAGACAGTTTGTAGTCGGTATGGTGAAGATGGCTGAATAATAGGTCCCTCCTTGACTGGTGGGAATTCCTCGGGATCTTCCATTTAGACTAGCTGATGGATGTTCTACTACAGGGTGATGAATGTAGTATTATTCTAGGAATATCAGGTTAGGTACCTATATTATCTCTACCTCACTTATGAATAGCTATATTAGGTTTGGCGTCTAATCTATAACATCCTGGGCTCCGAACGTTGGTTGAGAGAACTATACAGTCTATACCTAGGTAGGTAAACACTAACTACCTACCTTAGGTAGTACTATGTACTCTAGGTAGGTAGTTAAGTATCGAGGACTGTATTTACTTCCATACTATAAACATAACCTTAGAGGCAATGATTCACTTTGATAGTAGTATACTCGGTACTCGATCTCATCGTCATCACTCCGAGTTTCACTTTGGCGATCTAAACTCCTTTGGAATCTGTGGATCGAAACCGACGAAAGTTGCGAGGATCGTCTCGCTCCACCGAGCCCGGGATTTGGTCTACCAGGACCACATCGCCTTGCTTCTAGAAGTAAGACTGCAATCGCTCATGCAGTATGTACTTTATAGTTTCTTATCCTATCCTCAAGTCATGAAGTCAGAGACTCATCCTCTATATTAACTACCTACCTCTACTAGGTAGTAGTTAGTACTAGGTAGTATTCAGTGTACTAACGGAAGCGTTCCGGACGGTATCTGGCAGTACCGGTACACTGCCGACATTACCAAACCGTATTGGCGTCCGCCAACGAACGCGAGACAAGGCCGGCAAAACGCTCCACCGCCATCGTCAAGTCCTCCGCTCCGTCGGTCCAACGGTCCACTCCATCCAACTATTGCGGGTTGCGAGGGACGACGACCGTCGGCAGTCGCAGCCAGCACTGCAGCCGTGGAGTAACCATTGCTCCTAGGGACTCTATATAGTAATACTACTACCTAGGTAGTCAGACTCACTTAGTACTCATCTGCTAAAGCGGCTGCCCGCAGTGGGTCCATCTGACGACTGACCGTGACCACTCCCAGACACTCAATTCCTGGTTCAACCAGACGTATTACCAACACCGTATTATATACTAGGTACTGTACTTACTACCCGTACTGTAAGTTACCGGTACTGCCTAGTACCTTACTCCTACCAGTACTTATCGATCGGTCGCCCGCCAGTTGCCCTCCAGCCCTCCAGCCCTCCAGGTATTATTATTATTTTCACATCTCCAAACACGCCGCCAGGCCATCGTTGCCTCGTGTGTTGTGTGCGTTACACTCTCGCCTCTACCCTTGAGATCCTCTCTGACCACCGTCCATCCCTACTGCCTAATTGTTGTCTCCCTCCCTTTCGCCCTCCCCTCCCCTTCGCTCTGTCTTCTGGCCTGTCATTCTGGTAACGTCCCGCCACCTAGTCCGGATCCGTTACAGGTTCCGCAGCGTCCCAAGGCCCAAGCGGGACATCATCCGAGGGTGCACTTCGTCCTTCACACTTCCTCTCCTCCCTTCTGTTCTTCATGCTTGACTCGACGGCATCTCCAAGTCCGACTCCTCCCCTCCACTACTCCCCGACGCTCGTCAGCGACCGTGACCGCGCCTCCACGAGGGATCCGACCCCCGTTACCACTCCTCCCACCATCGGGTTTGGTGTGCCCTCGCAGAGACCGGACAAGGGTTGGTTCTCCAGCCAGCATTTAGGTAGAAATAACGACCACGACCACGACCACGACCACGACCACGACGACGATCACGACGGGATCTACGACTTTCCTCTCTTTCCTAGCACGATGACGAGCTCGGCCACTCCCATCGACCTTTCCACCCGCAACACCTCGGTCTCGCCACCAGGCCAACAGGCCTCCAACCTCACCTCTGCCTTGCAGCGAGCTGGTCCTGGCGAACGGGCAGGTAGCGTCTCTCATCCAAATGGCATTGGTCTCAGCATGTTCAAGGCTCCGCCACCTCGCAAGGACTCCATCAGTGCAGCGACGGCCCAGTGGGGGAACGGCACAAAGCCCATCTCGGTCTCGGGCTCGAACCGCGACAAACAGCGCCGAGAATCCCTGGCGGGGAGTCTCGTCGGGGGGATGAGCTGGGGTGGCATTTCCGTCGGCAGCTGGATTCGTGACGAGTGAGTTTCACCACCGATCAAGCCTATCGTGAGAGAGAAAATTTAACGTCCCGCAGCATTATCATGACTGGCACTTCGCCCTTCGCCTTTCAATCACCCTCCTTCCACTCCTCCTCGTACCTGCCCAAGCTAGAAGCGAATTTCATGCGCGATTTTTCCTGCTGCGGCGTCACCTTGCCCACTCTGCATGATCTCCTCCAGCATTACGAAGAAGCCCATGCGACCAAGTCGCCGCACCAGGGGCACCGGCCTAGCCAGGCCGACGCCCGCGCGGCGCTGGCCGCCGCCGCCATCTCGCAACATCAGAGCCAACAGGCTGGTGGTGCAAATCGAAACCTTCAACCCGACCGCGCGCTCGACATGCAGCGTAAAGTGGGTCCGAACCATGTCTCGCAGCAGCACTCCGATCTGGACGCCATCGACGACATGGAGCTCGATGAGCCCATGGGTGACATGGACCCATCGTCTGCGCAACTCTTTCCCTCCCAGTCATCGCGCGATACCACCCCGGGCGCCTTCGGCACCCCGAGCCAGCGCGTCCCGCAACTGAACCTGACCATGATGCCGGGCCACCAAAACTTCAAGGGCTCGCAGCCTGGCACGCCCGTGGCATCGACGCGCCCGCTGCCCCCACTGCAGAACAACCCGACGGTCTCGTCGGTCAACACCCCGACCCTCATGGCCAACCCGCTGCAGACCGCTTCGCAGTTCCAGGGAACCCCCAACAGCTCGGCCCCGGGCACCCCCGCCGAGCTGGATGAGAGCATGCTCGGCGGGTTTGGCGATCTGACCATGCAGAACCCGGCCCTCCTGCAGAACCCGGGCTCGCAATTTGGCGGTGGTGGGCCTCGGTTCGCGACCCCCGGCTTGGGCAACGACATGGTCGACCTGTGCATCGACGAGCCGGCCAAGCGCCTCTTCAGCCCGACGGGCGGCTTCGGCTCGCCCAACGCCCACTTCAAACTCAGCGGTGCTCAATACGGCCCCAACAGCGAGATTGCCCGACGCATCCGCGAACAGCAACTCCTAGCCGGCGTGCCAGACACCACCGCCCTACTGCCAAACGAGGAGCCGAAGCCTTTCCGCTGTCCGGTCATCGGCTGCGAAAAGGCCTACAAGAACCAAAACGGTCTCAAATACCACAAAGCAGTAAGTCCCACTATATTTCTACAATGTGCAATATCTATCTATACGCTCTTCTAACATCTCAGCACGGCCATAATAACCAGCAACTACACGACAATGCCGACGGCACCTTCTCGATCGTCAACCCAGAGACCTCGGCCCCCTACCCCGGCACAATGGGCATGGAGAAAGAGAAGCCCTACCGCTGCGAAGTCTGCGGCAAGCGGTACAAGAACCTCAATGGGCTCAAGTACCACAAGTCACATTCGCCGCCGTGTAATCCGGATCTCCAGCTTGCCGCGGGCCGGAACCTCAACCTCGGCGGCGGAGTCATGCAGGGGCAGAACATCAATGTCGCGGGGGCGGGCCTCCCGGGAATTGGTGAAGAGGGACTTCTCTAGCGTATAACTTCCTTCTGCTTTACCTTTATTCTTGTTTCTTTTTTTCTTTTTTTTTTGGGCTATGATTAATGACGGCTGGAGTCGGGTGCATGGTTTGAATAGATCCCGATAATCACTAGTCTTCTCCTTTTTTTTGTCTTGATATGTCTTGCTTATATGTCTGCTTCGACTTGCTTCGAGTTGGAAATCCGGGTTTTCTTGACGCGCAGTCTTACAAGGAAAAAAAAAAAGTTGGCGTTTGTACATATTAGATTCTTATTACACTTTACTTATTATTCAAGGGGATTGATTTTGGTAAAGCAAGTACATATACATGAAAGCCATAACCAGAACAAAATACCGGGGGGGGGGCCCTTGCTTCTTATCTGAGATCTTTCTTTTCATTCTCAATCTGTCATGAACCTTTTTTGGTTTGCATATAGAATAATTCGCCCTGTGGCTATCGCAGAAAATACAAATGTAATGCGGCAGGGATGAGAAGAGTCTACCACTCGAATTCGCCCTGTCCCTTGTGAAAAACGTACCTTTGAAAGTCAGCATGTTGATGAACATCAATATAATTGCAAGAGAGAGAGATGAGCTTACTCCTTTCCGCCGGTGGTCAATATGCCATCCTTGAGCGTACATTTCCACTTGTTCTTGACGCGCTGCACCTTGTCATACGTGCAGAGCATCACCTGTCCCACGGCGTCGTCGCCATCGTGCTCGTCCGCGACCAGGTCGTCCGGATCGTCCAGGTCCGAGTTGATCGCGTCCTCGTCGTTCTCGACCCGCTCGTCCTCCTCGTCGTCTACCCCGTCGAATTGCCCGGGGGTGCTGGTGATGGTAGTTCCGAGGGGGCCAGCTGCCGGTCGGCCGGCCGGTCGGCGCGTGTGTTCGCTCAGAGGCAGCATCAGGCCGTTACCCTCCATCTGGAGCATGCGTTGTTGCAGCTGGTCGCGCAGCAGCCGATCGCCTTCACCATTCTGCTGGGCGGCGGCCTCGCGGCGGCGCGCCACCTCCGCCTTCCACTTGGTGTACGCGTCGGTTCCGTCGTCGTCGTCGTCGTCGTCATCACCAGGCCCGTCGGTTTGGGTATGGCCGATCGACGGTCGATATCCCGGTTCGGACTTGGGCATTTGCATTTGTCCGTTGACGTGTTGCAGGTGGGGAGGACGCGGTTGACCCGGCATGGCCAGAGACCCCTGTGACTGCGACTGTAGCTGGTTCACCGAGTTGGCCGCGGCGGCGCCGTACCGCTGTTGTAACATGCTCGCCGCGCGGTCGCGGGCGGACTGTGGGTTAGGCGGAACACCCGGCATCATCGGGGTGCCACCCATGTTGGGGTAGCCGGGGGGACCACTCACTCCAACTCCAGCCTCGGTCTTGATACGCGGCGGCTGCTGCTGCTGGCCGAGGGGGTATGGAGCCGCCTGCATGGGAGGGATGCCACCCGGCATTGACTGAGGTAGTTGCTGGGGAGGAACATGGCGTTGGGGTTGTTGAATCTGCGGCGAGGGAGCCGGTCGAGGTGCGTTGGAGGGGACGGTGGGCGGCAGGATGGGGTTCGGAGTCTGGGCAGCGGCGGGCTGAGGGGCCGGATCCCAGGGGAAGTGTGCGACGCCGAGGGAGGAGAGTTTCTTCTGCCAGCTCTGCGAGAGTCAGTCAGTATAGAAAGACAGACAGACAGACAGACAGACAGACAGACAGACAGATAGACAGATAGACAGATAGATAGACAGAGATATAAAAGTAGTGTAGGGACTAGCGGATAAGTACGGGCGGCGGCATAAGGAGGTTTGTGCTTGGGTATAAAATGCCTCAAAAGCGGCGCTTCCCCCCGTCGTCTCCCGCAGAATCTCGGGCCCCGCACAGTCCAACAGCCAGACAGCCAGAACAGACAGGGCTCCAAGACAGACAAAAAGCGGAAAAGAGACAGGAATCAGAGAAGGAGGAGAGAGACAGAGGCAGAGGAAGAAAGGGTGAAGTGCACTGACCTTACGCAAGTCTAGGAGCGTTTGCTGGTCGACGCCGCTCTCTTCAAAGTCCACCTCGGAGGCATCGCAGACCTCTTGGATCACGCGGTCGAAGACGGTTCCCTAAGAGATGAGCCTGGTCCAAGACACGAGAAGATGGAATCTGTGGAATCTGTCCTGGTGGAATACTGAGGAAATGTGCTGGGCAAAATGACGAGACATCTGGGGGTGGGCAGAGAGGGTGGGAGATAAGCCAGGGGGGGAGGGGAGGAGAGCCACTCACCACTTGCTGGTTTGACATTGTGAACAGAGCTCAATCACAATCGCTGCAGCAGGGCACCCAGGAAGAGTACACTATTCAAGGAGAGGCTGACTCCTTTTCAAACCCGTCGAAGCAGAAGCAGAAACAGAAACAGATCGTCACTCTCGGTCGCAGCAGCAAGCAGGTCCGGCCCTCGCAGGCTGATATGCGACAGGACTGGCGGGCCAAGAACTCCGTCAACCGCCGCGTGTGCCGGCTCGTCTCGTAAGCCGTGCAATCTATGAGGCTCTAGAGGAGTGTATGCACCCGTATTCAAGGGGGTAGAGGCGGCGAACTCGGTATCGAACTGGCAGGGGCAGCGCTGGGCGGCGGATGTGTTGAGGCGGAGGTTCGCGATACCCGGGCGAAATCCATCACTTCCCGGGTGCTGAGTCAGCGGGTGCCTAGAGAACAGGTAAAGTGAAAGTAAAAGGACTGGGTAGTTGGCAAATGCTGTTGAATGTTTGGAGATCTAGTGCTATCCTCACTGTGTCTTGAATTAATGTGTTAAGCCTGTATGTCGTTGGTTCCTAGCCGGATCTATACACTCACTACTAGATACAGAGAGATCCGGGTCTACAGACGTGATGAGGAAGAGCGAGTGATGAGGAAATTAATAGAATAGAATAGTACCCCGAAACCCCAAGAGTAAGTTGTAATGTTTGTACAGAGAGACCAAAATCGACAGAATCGCCTACTTCAAGAAAGCCCGTCAAGATCCAATGTGCATCCAACGCCATGACCCAACTCCCGAAAAGAAACCCCGAAACGAAAGAAAGAAAAGAAAGAAGAGAATACGTGACTTCGACGTCTCTGAAATGAATAAAGAATTACCGAATGGTCATCGACTTGGTCATCTGTGCCTTGCTGCCGACACCTCCCTCGCGAGAGGCAGAAGCGCTGGTACCCGGCTTGCGTTCAAAGATCTTCCAGAACTTTAAGCTCTCGTCCGCGGCGGCGGTGGCCAGGATCTGGCCGTCCGGGCTCAGGGAGCTGTGCAGAACACGGGTCTCGTGCGCGGGGATCTCAACGTTTCGCACCAGGGTTGGGTAGCTCCAGATGCTGAGCGAGTTGTCCGGGAAGCCGCTCGAGCTGACGATCTCACGGTAGTGGTTGCTCCACCGGAGACTGGTGACCTGCGAGCCCGTGTCGATGCTGTTGGTCCGCGCACCGGTGGTCGTGTTCCAGAAGTGGATGTGGCGATCGTAGGAGCCGCCGCCGGTGGCCAGCAGGTTGAGTTGCCAGGGACACCAGCTCAGGGCTTTGACCGCGGCGCGGTGGTTCGTCTTGGTGAACTTGGGGGCGCTGAGAGAGCGCGCATCCCAGATGTTGACCAGGTTGTCATTGCCGCCCGTTGCCAGCTGGGCCCCGTCAGACCGCCACTCCAGGCCACAGACCTCCGAGGTATGCGAGACAAGCTCGGCCACTTTGTGTTGGGCGATCCGTACATCGTGGTTGAAGACGAGACCGCTGCGTGCCCCAGTCGACAAGGTGTGCTTCGACCACCCCATGACACCTACCCGTGACTCGTGGCCAAACATGCTGCGCAGTTTCGTGCCCTCCTCGACGTCCCAGATCTGCACCTCACCCGTTCCCAAGCCGACGCCGACGTACGCCCCGTCGCCACTCCACTTGACACTGCTCACATAGGTGTCGGCAGGGCTCTCTAACAGGCAGCTGACCGTCCCGGAATCGGCAGACCAAACGTAAACGTTCCGTTCCAGGCCAATAGCCACCTGGTTGCCGGAACTCCAGTCCAGCAGGTTGAGGTAATAGTCGTCGACCAGGCCAGGGGCATCCAAGACCCGCTCGGGAGCCGTCTGCACTCGCCGCCGGAATTGAGCAGAAGAGGGCTTGTTTTGGCGCAAAGGACGGTTGTACTGGGCGCGGAGATCAATGGGCTTGGACGACTCCGGCGGGGGTGGCTTGAATGCCAGGATCCGCGTGTTCAGATTCACTCCACAAGCATCCGCCAACGAGGACTCGTATGCCACCGCATCGGGAGCAGGACGGGCATAGGAAGCGGTTGGCTCCTCGTCGTCCAGGCCCAGGTTCTCCAGCGCAGCGGTCAGATCATCCTCCGACCCGCGGCCGCCAATGTCGAACGCACTCGCAGCGCTGGCCAGCACAGCCGACCCCTCCCCGCCACTCGTCTTCGGGCGCTGACTATCTTCAGGCTTGGCTGCCCCGGCTGTCGCCAGGCCCTCACTGGCCGCACGATTGGGAATAAAGCGATCCCCGGCATTATGTGCGATTCGGACGGTGGTCTTGTTCGATCTTGGGCGACTCGAGACCTCCTTCCGAACCCGTTCCTTTGCAGATGGTGACTGCGTCCCCGACGGACCGGTGCCAGTCAGAGTCCACTCAGAAACCCCCAGTTCCAAGTGTTTGGGCGATCTGCGGATCCGCGCAATGTTCGACTTTGGTGACTCTCGGTAGGTAGAACGGCTGGGCTTCGGCATTGACGACTTGGCGAAGTATGACGACAAATTTCCACCGTACACCGACTGCGAAGATGTCCGGTTTGATTCCCCCGACTGACGAGCAGGGGGTGTAAATGGGGATGGCGAGTCCTTTGACTGGTTGGCAGGTCCCGCCGCGGCAGTCCTGGTGCGAGGAGACGGCGTGAGTGGGATACGGCATCCTGCCGTCTTCGAAAAGAGACCGTGGTGACTCTTAACGGGAGTCGAGACCGATGCAGTAGCCATGATAGCGTCCAACAAATAAATCTCTCCTCTTTCTTCAACAAATTGCTCAGACAGCTCCGTCGAGCAACGGAGTCAACAAACGAATAGAATACGCAGTATTGGAGATCTCAATCGATGATCGATCCCCAAAGATACACTCTGTGAAAAACAGTAGATGGACAGCAGAAAGCAACAAGCGTTGTATACATAAAAGGAGCAGGAGAATCCAGGAGACAAGCTCTGCAGGCGAGGGGCATAAATAATCCCTTACCCTCTCCTATACTTGGATTTCTCCCATGGCAACCGTTACCGGAGGTACGGCCTGTACCCGCCGACGCTAGTCCCAGGAAGGCCTAGTACTAGCACATGACATGCGGCTCCGCTGCTCTTTCCATTTGTGGCGATCACGGGGCTTGGCAACCTAATTACTAATCAGCAACCCTGCCCAGAACAGCAGGTGCCGTCCTTGGGCCAGGCGGGATGTGAACAGGGAAAGAAGGCTTAGACGCACACTCGAAAGGAGCGCGTTCAGAGCACTGGGAAGACTCTGTTCAGTGCTGCTTCTGGTCCTTCTGGCCTGATGCAGACGGCACAGCAGCAACAGCAACCGTTGGCGGTGGCGGGCGCGGTCGACTCCCCTCCAGACCCACCATCGTCGCATGGCTCTGCCGCAGGGGCGAGTCGGGCCCCCTTCTCCCCTTCGACGCTCCAGGGCCGGGATATCACATACTTGATGCCGCCGAGTCCAGCGGCCGGGGGGCGGAACGGGTTGGACTATCGTCCTAGCATCAAGAGGGCGCAGGGGCAGGTTCCTGCGTGTCTGGTGAACGCCTCGGTGACGTACTGCGGCGACGATCAGATCTACGCTTTTGGCGGCTTTGATCAGTATACGGATGAAGGTGCATGGGACCCTTGATCAATCGGGAAGATTGTCGATACTGACGATTTCTTGTTTTTATGTCGATAGTGTACAACCATGTTCTTCGGTTAGATCTGAAATCGCTCCGTTGGGAGCTGGTGGACAATTTCGGGGCGATTCCCGGTGTTCGCATGGGTTCGTCGTGCTATCTACATCCAAATCATTAAGACAAGACCTCTAAATCTTGGACCTTTTCTTTCTAGGTCATACGGCGACGTTCTACGAAGGGAATAAATTGATTGTTTTTGGCGGGGAAAATGAACACCGGGAGAACTTGTCGGATGTCGTGATTCTCGATATCAAAACCTCCACATGGACCCAGCCCGAGGTTCGAGGACCGGTGCCGCAGAAGAGGGCACGCCATGCAGCTGTGATCTACCAGGATAAACTTTTTATCATCGGCGGAGTGACTGGCGAAAACAACGTTATTCTAGACGACCTCTCGTATCTAGACCTGAAAACATGGACCTGGTCCAGAACATGGAGCTTCGCGGCACGGTACGACCACACAGCATGGGTTTGGAGAGACCGTCTCTGGATCTTTGGCGGACTCGGCCCCGACATGGAACGGACCACAGATCTCTGGTGGTTAGATCTCAAGGGCTCCCCGTCTCTAGGAATCAACTCGTCTCAAGGTACCGTGGATTCCCCCTCGCCGCGCAATCGGATGACTTATAGGCTAGGCGCTGCGGCCAGTCCATCACAGCAGAGCCCCAGTCGATCGGGTGGCTACACGGCAAATTCGGCGAGTGTACAGGTCCGCACGTTCTCTCGACGCCGACCGACGGCGCCTGGTGCCATCTCCTGTGTGAGCTTTCAGTCCGGACCTCAGATGCCGACATTGCTATCGGGTACTCGCTTCCAAGCCTACGCGTCGGGCGCTCTCCTGGATCTCATCACCCCATCAGAGACGGCACGGCCGTACCAGTGTAATCTTTCCTCCCTGGACCTTGATACCCTCCGCTGGCAGAGGTTAGCGGATGGCCCGGAGATTTTCAGTCTTGGGTATCGATGGCACTACTGCACCATCAATACAAGTGGTACGAAAGCGTGGTTGCTAGGATGCAATCTTAATGCTGCTGGTAATACCCCGGGTTTCAGTGATGAGAACCACATGAGCGAGATTCTGTGTATCGATCTGGAGAAATACGGACTCCTGGGCAATGAACTGTCAGCGACTGTGCTGGACCAGTCCAGCAGTCAGGCCACTAATCAACCAGGCTCGCCCCTGGTGTCCGGTCTAGGTGCAGACTTATTGGCGGTCTTTGACCAGCCTCCGGAATCCGGTAGCGGTACAGATTTTATCATCACCGCTGACCCGATCGACCCTGATGATCTAGATTCTACGGAAGATGGTTCTTCAACCCCGCGATCTCAGCCCGAATTCCTCTCCCCCAACGCAGTGACCTCGCCGCCCATCCACGTTCATCGAATCATTCTGCAGCTGAGATGGCCGCACTTCAAGCGGCTTTATTCGGCGCAGATGGCCGAGTACCACGCGAAGCGGATGCATATTCCGGAACCCTACTCGGTCGTCCGCGCGTTTCTCTACTACTTGTACACCGATAGCATTTCCGGCCACCCTGAATACTGTTCCGCCACCACCGACGTGGCGGGCATGCTCGTTATGGCCAACCTCTACGACATGCCTCGGTTACGTCTGCTGTGTGTTCACCGGCTAAGCCGCGAACTCGACGTGGAAAACGCTGCCATCATCTGGGAACGAGCGTCGCGGACCAATGAAGAATGGCTGATGCGCCGCGCTGCGCAGTTCTGCCTCGCACACTGGGGGCGCATCGTGCGGACTGACGGCTTCAAGTCCCTTGCTCGTCAAAGCCTGATCGAGCTGTGTGAGGTAGTCGACACAGATGGGCGTATCGTCGCCGGCCCCGAGCTAGAGATTATGGCCGCGTTGGGCTCGGATGGGCTAGGCCTACATGCCGGTTCTAAACGGTCCCGTCTGGCTCTTGCGGGGATTGTCGGCGATGACCTTGATGAAGTGGATGACGAGGAGATCGAAGGAATGGACGTTTCATGAGATGTCGTATATCATCATTGCATTTTACGGTGTTCCTCCCCTCTTATATCTGTATCGACGGAGGGTTACTGAACATATCCCCTCGGCGGTGGTAGTGCTTACAGCAAATATCTTCGCATCGTGACAGAGTATACCTTGTATAAATGGTCTCCAAATGTTGTATTGTTCAATGATATCGGCGGGCGGCCCGCATACCCGACGACTTTTCCCCCCTCACCCCCACACTCAGTGATCCAGGGTCCTGGAGCCTCTCCACCAGATGGAGTCGCTAAGACGGGTAATTGTGGTTTGGGAAGAAATAGCATGATGCAATGGGTCTGGTGCTACTCGGAAAATACGGTCCTCAGCCAGTTGCAAACTGTCGCTCGTTGATTATTATGGCTGATGGGGTGACTTGCAGCTCACCCCTCATCGCCATGATATTTATTTAGTTGCCCATGTAGCACCACCCTAGAGCCCCTCAGTTCATTTCCCTACAATACACTCGTCTCTGAGTTTTGACTCTTGCAGGTTCCTATCTAGAAACCGGGCATATATAGAAGGTGGTTTTCTTTACCAAGATGGGCACTTCTACCGCAACTCTACCTGCGGATTTCCTGTGGGGATTTGCCACGGCCAGGTACGCACCTGTCATTCCTTGCTCGATCGACCCTCCAAGACACTGATGCTTGTACTGACTGACGGTCTCCTCCTCCAGCTACCAGATTGAGGGCGCCGTGAACGAGGATGGGCGTGGCCCCTCCATCTGGGACACATTCTGCCAAAAACCCGGCAAAATTGCCGACGGCAGTTCCGGCGCAGTTGCCTGCGATTCCTACCACCGCACACACGAGGACATTGCGTTGTTGAAGCAGTATGGGGCGAAGGCGTATCGGTTTTCGGTTTCCTGGTGGGTTTCCCTGGTTTGGTTGAAAAATAAGAACCCAAAAAGAAAAACCAAAAATCATCGACTATAATGACATGAACAATTCAGGTCTCGAGTGATTCCGCTTGGCGGTCGCAACGATCCGGTCAACGAGAAGGGCCTTCAGTTCTATGTGCGGTTCGTGGACGATCTGTTGGCTGCGGGGATCATTCCCATGGTCACCCTGTTCCACTGGGACCTACCGGATGAGCTCGACAAGCGGTACGGGGGGATGCTTAACCAGAAGGAGTTTGTGGCCGACTACGCCAACTATGCCCGGATCATGTTCAAGGCGCTCAGCCCACGGGTGAAGCACTGGATCACCTTCAACGAACCGTGGTGCAGCAGCGTTCTAGGATACAACACCGGCAGCTTCGCGCCCGGGCGTACCAGCGACCGCTCCAAGAGCTCCGTGGGTGACAGTTCGCGCGAGTGCTGGATCGTCGGGCACAATTTGCTTGTGGCTCATGGGGCGGCGGTCAAGATCTACCGAGAGGAGTTTAAGACACAGGCCGGCGGAGAGATTGGAATCACACTCAACGGTATATGAAAAGCCTTTTTTCTTCTCTCGTTATTACTATTGATAGATTGCTCTGACCTAATTCTCAAGGCGATTGGACTGAACCATGGGATCCCGAGAACCCTGCAGACCGCGAAGCGTGTGACCGCAAGATCGAGTTTGCCATTTCCTGGTTTGCGGACCCTATCTACCACGGGAAGTACCCGGACAGCATGGTGAAGCAACTCGGGGACCGGCTGCCACGCTGGACTGCCGAAGAGCTAGCCCTAGTGCAGGGTAGCAACGACTTTTACGGGATGAACCACTACTGCGCGAACTACATCAAGGCCAAGACGGGCGAGCCGGACATCAACGATGTGGCGGGAAATCTGGAGATCCTCATGGAAGACAAGCACGGCCACAGCATCGGCCCGGTGACGCAATCGCCCTGGCTGCGGCCGTACGCGATCGGGTTTCGCAGGCTGCTGAAATGGCTCAGTGACCGGTACGGCTCCCCCAAGATCCTCGTCACCGAGAACGGCACCAGCCTCAAGGGCGAGAACGACCTGCCGCTCGACCAGCTGCTTGACGACGAGTTCCGCGCCCAGTACTTCCGCGACTACATTGGCGCCATGGCCGACGCATACACCTTTGACAAGGTAAATGTCAGGGGATACATGGCCTGGAGTTTGATGGAGTAAGCTTTATCTTTTCCCCTGCTTGTGTCTTTCCTTTCGTCAATAATGATTTTTTTCTTGCTAACGTTTGTAGCAACTTTGAATGGGCCGAAGGCTACGAGACCAGATTCGGCGTCACCTTCGTCGACTATGAAAACGACCAGAAGCGCATCCCCAAGAAGAGCGGCAAGGTGATTGGGGAGCTGTTTGAAAAGTATATTGAGAAGTCGTGAAACTGCAGCTTAGTTTATACCAGTTTGATTAATGAACTGTACCTTAATAAGTATGCAGTGGAGATGGCATTGGATTACCATCAGACTTATAGTCTACTCTATTACCAGGCTTGACTGTACAACGAATTCAGCCCGAGTGGCTAGCTATAGAATAGCTCATGATATAATATCATTGATGATCACTCAAGGTCAGGTATCATCACACTAGATCACAGATCACCCTTGACCCACGCCTGAGTAACTGGGTCAAATCCTACCGTCTTGAAATCGATATTGAGCATCTTCAACATCGTTTCCATGGTGAAGTCCTATTTAGATCATTAGACACCAAAGCTCCCTGACCACTACCAAACCCCAAGTGATATCTATATAACATACCTCTTCAGTTTCTTTGCCCTCTTTGCTCTCCTCTTTCTGCTCCATCCGCTCTGCCCCCTCCAACCCCTCACCATCAAACCATCCAGACGAGGTATCGGTATCCCACCACGAACTAGACCCTGACCTACTATTCCCACCCGCTCCACGCTCTCTCCACCCTTTCATCCCGCCCATCTGCATCACCCGCTCCCGGGCACTATCGAAGACTTCCTCCGCGGCATCCTGGCTCACGGCCCGCCATTTCTGGATCAGCGATTCGAGCTCGTCGTCGCGTGTGCTACATTCCAGTTTTGTAGCTTGCTGGGCTGTCTCAAGGGTGGAGCGTAGCGTGGCGAGACGCGCCCTTAGGATCCTTTCTTGTTTCTGCAGGGAGACCAGCACTGGATCTGTGGATAAGAGAGATGAAGAAGAAGAAGAAGGTTTAGTAGACCGAACTAATCTGTTGTGTTTAGGAGTTGTAGGTAGACAAGCTTCAATTGGCTTGGAGGGAGTGTCAATGGCTGGCTCCGCTTGCTGGATGACTCTGCGTAGAGGGGACTTGAACGGCTTGGACAGTGCAGAGGCCGCGTGGTCGAGACGCCGGCGCTTGCTGCTCTGTTCTCCAGTCATTGCAACCAAGGTCGTTTATGAGTAGGAACTGTAGTCGAGAGAAATGATACGGGTGAAGGTTGAGCGTTTGAAGATGGAATATTACGGCGTACCTTGTCAATTCGATTTGGCTTAGCTTACTCAGGTGACCTTTGTCTCATGTGGATTTCATAAATCTTACAATGTACATACGAAACAAAAAAAAAAAAAAGAACCAGAACCTCAATGACCGACACCACCGGCCACCCATTGCGCAAACTCCGGCTCGCCAGGCTGAGGAAAGAATCCCCGATCGTTGGCAGCATTTGCAGCCGCCGGGGGGTTCGCGTTCGCAGCCCCTACGCCGCCAGCATTGTTATTATTGTTGTTGTTGTTGTTATTTGCACCGGGTCGGTTTCTTTGCTGTCTGAGATAGATCAGTACCAGGAGGGTCGCCGCAAGGGTGACGATGATCAGGCCTTCCAGTAGGCTTTCGTCAATGTCGAGCTCCAGATCATCGTAGTAGCCATCCTGGTGACTATCCCCGGCGCCCAACAAGCCTTCCTCGTCACCATCGTCCCCACGCTGCCTCGCCAGCTGGGCACGGTAGTTGGCTTCCTCTTCCTCGGTGTTTTCGATGAAAGCGATGATCCATTCCTTGAAAGTCCGGCGTGGTCGTGGTTCTATTGAAATCATTCATTGGTTAGTAAAAAGAAGAAAAGAACGCCCAGAAGAAAGGAGAAAAAAAAAAGAGAGATCTACCTTCATCTTCTTGAATCGAGTTGGCTTTCCCATGGGTGATTGTGTTCCAGAAGCTCCGCAGTCGCAATTTGATTAGGCTCAGTTTCACAGGGAGATACGCTTCGGTATTGGTGGCCAAAGCCAGGTCGTAGTATCGTTTTGCCATGTGGAAGTCTTGCTCCACAGCGATGCCATTTTCGTGCATCCAGCCCAGATTCCAGTAGGCCTGGGCGCTGTGGTGAGCCTCTGCGGCCGTGTGGTAGCAGGTGGAAGCCTTCTCAGTGTCCACCATAGCGCCATTTCCGGCGAGGTAATAGTCGCCCATCTTGACCAGCGAGTCGATGTTGGCCTGTTTCGAGGAGCGAGTCCAGTAGATCAGCGCCAAGGCTGCATTGCGTAGCAGACTGGGCTTCGGTTCGCTGGCCCAGGGCAGGAGGGAGTCTAGGGACAGCAACGACCGCTGGTCATCCAACAGGTACGCCACGTTCGCCTGGGCGTGTTCGTAGCCTTGCTCGGCCGCCATCATGGCGGGGATCAGGGCCCTCTCCCGATCACCCCGCTCGTATGCATCGTTTGCCTCGATGATAGAAGAATGGATCATCTCCGCCCGCTCGGCGACCATCTTGTAGTAGGATGCAGCGATGCCACAGTGGCGCTCGCGTCCGATCCCGTTGTTCGAAAGCTCGGCAAGGTAGTAAAATGCCTCCATCCAGCCCAATCGCGCAGCCAACTCAAAGTACCGGGTGGCTGTCGCCACATCTCCCTGGTCGAGGAACAGAGCGCCCAGCCGAGTCTCGGCCGCGGGATAGCCTTGGTCAGCAGCAGCCCTGAAGTAGGACGAGGCCTTGTATGCATCCTGGGGGACGCCGTATCCGTGGAGGTACATCAGTCCGATTTCGTGTTGGCACAGGGCATCGCCGTTCCGCAGCCCGCGTTTAAACCACGTCATGGCCGTGGCAAAGTTCTGTTCCACCCCTTCGCCGCGCAGGTACATGACACCAATATGACCGGCAGCCTTGGAAGCCAGTTTCTCGATATTTTGAGGATGGTTTGGGTTGACGGAGCCGTCCTTGTTCCAGTACCGTTTTGTGATTTGCTTGAAATACTTCATGGCTTTGCGGAAGTTCCGCGGCATCGTGCGGGCTCCTTCATAGTGTATCTTGGCCAGACCAAAGGTGGCTTCGACATTTCCCTTGCGGGACATCAGATCGAAGAATTCCAAGACATCCTCCAGGCTCGCATCGGCCCCGGCCTGTGCAGCGTCGCGCAATGCATTCGGCCCTGCACTGGAGACGCTGGCCCCTTCGCCATAGACACCTCCTTCCTCATCCGCCCAGCGGTACGACTCACGGATCATACCGTGGCCACCGGGGGGTCCCGACCGGTAATACTCGATCGCCTTGTCCGCCACCTTCTTGTAGTAGTAAGTCGCGTGGTCGCAATTCCTCGACGTCCCGATCCCGGCATGGTTGCGATACGCCAGCGTCATCTCCGACCGGGTGTTGCCTCCCTCCGCCGCAAAGGTATGGTACATCAGGGACTTGGCCTGGTCTCGCTCCACCGCGTCGCCAATCCCCGTGGCGTACATGAAACCCAACATATACTGGGCAGTGCTGTTCCCCTCCAAAGCAGCCAGCATGTCGTACCATTCAAACGCCTGTCTGAAGTCCCTCGGATGGGTGAAGTTGCCGTAAAAGTTCATCTCTGCCAGGAGAAACATCGCGTCGGGATTCAGATCCTCTTCGGCTGCTGTCCGAAGCTTCTGCACCGCGCGGGCGACCTGGGGATCGAGTTTCGGTTCTGTCGATTTCGCGTGTGGGTTGTTCAGGAACAAAACCCGGAGGGCCTTGTATCCATAATAGAGGGCGTTCCCCAGAAGGCCAGATGGCTTCTCGGCCTGAACGACCGCAACCACCTTGGCCTCCCGGAGCGTTCGAAGCGCAGACTCAACGAGCTCTGCCAGGCACAATCAATCACATTAGATAATTGTAATCATCTCCCAATAAGAAGAAGCAAAACAGTCATTCAAGACAAAGGGTATTAGGTATGTTCAAAAGTCTCACCACTTCCAGGCAAGGCATCGGCCTGCTCGTACACACGCGACCCTGATCCATCTCCAGCTTGTAGCGGCTCGGCAGTAACATCGTCCAGCACCTTCGCATCGTCGAGATGGCCGTTAGAGTCGATCGCAAGCGCCTGCACCAGCACTAAACAGCGCAAGGAGCGCGTCAGTAGGTCTTTCTCTCCAACATGCCATAGGGGGGGTCATCAAGACTCGAGGGCACCTACAGAGCGCCAGCGGGAGGAACCGCTGGAACGACGACGTTCTCATAGTGCGAGGGTAAACTTCAGATCATTCACGAGTAATAAAAGGCACATGGCGCCCTGGTCATCTCCTGGACCAGTCTCTCAAACCGATGGGTGGGAGCGCTCGACGGATCTGCCCTTGCCAGAGTAGTGAGTCGTGAGTCGTGAGTCGTGAGTCGTGAGTCTCTCAGCAGCCCGTCATCATCGGAACGGGCCACCTGTCACTCCGAGGCCTGAGGCAACTATCTATAAGTATTATCTATAGTAAGTAATCTTACGCATACTTCACTATCTACGAGTAAACTAGATAGGAGAACTGATTAATAACGTAGTATCATTTTTTCTTTTTCTACGCGGTGAGCTATGATGTGTACATAAAGGCAAACAAATGGCACAGGTACATTAGTAACGGGCTCTTCATGCAGACGTGGCAGGCAACACCACCAGGGGGACCAAAGCATCTCAGGCTCAATAGTAATAATAATAAAAAAAAAAAAGAGAACAGGGGATCGGAAAATCTGGATCTAAAAAAAAGCAAAAAGATGCGGTGGGTAATTTCTCAGTCTCAGGGGGGAAACCCGGATCGCCAGCCCCAGCGAGGCGAAGAAAAAAAAGGGACGACCATTCACAATTTTGGGGATCAGGGGGCGGCGTGAAGAAAGGATTAAAAGGACAAGGACTTTAAAAAGACCGCGGATGAAACCGGGATTTGGAGAGGAAGAAAAGCATACATTTGAAAAGGCTAAAAACGCCCAGATCGCAGGAGAAATAGAGCAAAAGATGAAGATGACCAGCCAATTCCGAGATCTGAGAGATGCAAGATGGTCCGATGACGGTTTGTTCGAATGGGAAAAGGGGATGGTGGTACAAGATACAAGGAGAGCCATGAGCAAAGAGAGAGCTCTTCACACCCTCAACTTCACTGGCGGGGAGACCTGGATGAATGGTTAGCAAATAAGGAACGAAGTCTGGGCTTCCGGCAAAGGAACTTACGAAGGGCTAAAGGCCGGCGAGGTCGGGCTGTACCCGGGAGACGTCGGGCCACCAGGAGACGTCGGGGAGCCGGCAAAGTTGGGTGAGGTGGGAGAGTACGTCTGCGGACTAGTGGGAGACCAGCCAGGAGAGGTGGGAGTGTACTTCGGAGAAGTAGGAGACGTGGGCGAGAGATGTCTGCCGGCGCCACCGATCGCCGGGCTGGTGGGACTGTAGCTCGGCGACGTGGGACTGAACGCAGGGGAAGCCGGGCTGAAGCTCGGAGACGTGGGGCTGTAGTTTGGCGAAGTCGGCGAGAATCCCGGGGACGTCGGTGAGTACGACGGAGAGGTCGGGGAAGCCTGGCCGTAAGCCGGCGACGTGGGGGAGTAGGCCGGAGACGTCGGGGCGAACGACGGACTGGCGGGCGAGAAGCCGGGAGACGTGATGAACCTAGGGCTGGTGATACCCATGCCAGGGGAGGTCGGCGAATAGCTCGATGTGGGAGAGTAACCGGGAGAGGTAGGGCTTGTGTTGAAGGGGCTGGTCGGGGAGTAGCCACCGGAGACAGCCGGGCTGAATCCGCCTTCGTAAGTCGCACCTTGGTACTGAGTAAGACCACCTGGAGTCTCCGCGCCAGCCTGGCGGATGGGCGAGAAGTTCGCATCCGGGTCTGGGGTACCGATGTATGCGTGCTCCTGCATGGGGGATCCGGTGTCATACTGGGTGGCCGCTCCGTCGGAGATGATCGCATCCTTGGCTCCAATCGCTCCAATGTGGAACCGCGCATTGTTCGAGACAACCGTGTTGAGCATAGACTGATCCAGGAAGATGTCGAACTCGCCAGTTCCAGCAGGAGCCATCTGGCCGAGGATCAAATTCTCAGACACGCCGCGGCAGTCATCCAGCTCGCCAAAGGCGGCAGCCTCAAGTAGAATTTCCACGGTCTCTTCGAAAGAACAACGCATGAGGGCACCGTTGTCGGCACGGTTGATACCATGGCGGGTGACGGGTGTGAGATAACCTCGCACGGTCATGACATCGACCAGGAGTGCGAGATGGCGGTGGTTGACGTAGGAGCCGTCAAAGGCCAGCACCTGGGTCAACTCACGCAGAACAGCGGTACGAGCGGCTTCGATACCAAAGACCTGGAAGACTTCGATAAACTGGTTGGAGTACGTGCGGGTGGAATCGACGCCCGGGATGGCCAGAACCTCCCCGAGCGCAGATCCGCTGGTTTCCAGCACCCATTCCTTGCAGAGAGGGTCTGTCTTGCTTGAGAAGAGAGTACCGTCCTCGAGAACCCGAACCTTGCTCTTCTCGTTGATGAACGCACGTTCAACCCCAGGTACACCACGGAGGGTCAGGGTATCCAGGAGATGCTGCTCCAGTTTCTTCAGAGTCACATCATATTCGATGTCATCATCGTCTTCATCGTCCTTGTAATCCTGGATCTGACGAATACGGATCACCTGCTCGTCGGCGTTGTTGTCGCTGAAGATAACAGCAATATCCTTGGGGTACGCCTGCTTGATCCGAGCGGCAACGTCCTGAACCGTGAGACCCTTGTCGAGAAGCTTGGGTCGGCTGAGGATGATACGCAAGAGCCATTTGGACTGGCGGGACGAATCATCCGCCACGTCTTCAGGGATGATAAAGTAGGACTCCACCATGTCCCTGTCGTTCTCAATCACGGTGGACTGAATATCCGGGTCGTAGTAGATTTCTGTGGCCTCCGTGACGGATCGCAGACTCGTGTGCTCGACGGCGCTTCGTAAAAACTTGGCTCCCTCCTTGTCGTGGGAGGACGAAGGATCCTGGTACACAGTCATCGATGGCGTTTTGATGTTGGTGGCGACGTTGAGAATTTCCTTGAGACGAGGCACACCAAGTGTGACGTTCTTCGAGGACACACCGGCGAAGTGGAAGGTGTTCAGAGTCATCTGAGTAGCGGGCTCACCGATCGACTGAGCGGCCAGAACACCCACCATCTCACCTGCTGCCGCTGCCGCCTTGGCGAACTTGCTCTCAATGGCACCGAGCACATACTGGAAAGCGAGCTTGTTCATAGAATACTCAGTGACGAGCCGGCGGAAAGCAAGACGACTGCGGAGCTGTGCCTTGAACAACAACGTTGCGTTGTCTTGGGCTTCAAGGGAGATCACGTCGTCGCCTCGGACGACCCACAACCGGTTGAGGAGGGACTGTACTTGGGGCACAACCTCCGCCGGGTGCAGGTCACTGATGGTTCCTTCACGGATTCTGAACGTGGTCTTGGCAGTTTCAATGATTCTCTGCACGTTGATGGGAAGCTGCATCATTTCATCATCTTCCTTGACAACAGAGCGCAGGAATGCACGGTCTTTGAGCAACGCCTCCCATTCTTCATCGAGATATGTCTGAACCTCCATGTCACCAGCAATCTCGTTTGCCTGCTCCAGCACGTCGGGCCCAAGGCTCATCTCGGGATCCATTAGGTCAACGCGGAAACGTTGCCTGAATCTCTCATCAGAGCAGCGAATCACATCAACCCGTTGATTTTCAATGTGCGCGCCGTCAAGTCCATCTTCTCCGTAGATGAACTGGATAATGTCACCGAGAGAGTTTCGAACCGTGCCGTCGTACTTAACCATCACTTCTTCCAATGCCTTGACCAACTTGCGCTGAATGTAACCAGTTTCCGCAGTCTTGACAGCGGTATCGATAAGACCTTCTCTACCAGCCATGGCGTGGAAGAAGAACTCGGTAGGTGTCAAGCCACGGAGGTAGGAGTTCTCCACAAACCCACGGGACTCGGGAGAGTAATCGTCCTTGGTGAAATGAGGCAAGGTGCGATATTTGAAACCGAAGGGGATACGCTTTCCCTCGACAGACTGTTGTCCGACGACAGCGGTCATCTGGGAAATGTTGATGGTTGAACCCTTCGAACCCGAGCGAGCCATCTGGATGGCGTTATTCAGATCCTTCAAACTTTTCTCGGTCGCGCTACCAGCCTCATCACGGGCATTGTTGAGAGCACGAGACACCTTACTCTCAAAGGTCTCACGGACATTCATACCCGGCAGCGCTTCTAAGGTGTTTTCAGTTGCGCTCAGCGTGATCGACTCAACCTCCTGCTTGCGAGCCTTGACGGCTTCCTCGATCTTTTGGATGGTGACAGCATCGGGGATGGTGTCACCAATACCAATACTGAAACCGTGGTGCAACAGCCAGTAGTTGACGATTGTCTGGGCACCGTTGAAGAAAGAGACGGCAGTGCTAGGTCCATACTCGTTGAAGATAGTGTGGATGACACCGCCGCCGGTGGCACCAACGGTTTTCTTGGAAAACATGCCATACATAAGCTGACCTCCGTGGACAAGAAGACCGCCATCATTGAGAGGAGCGAATTTCTCGGAGAGAGGAGAGTTGTCTTTTTCGACACGCAACAAGTTCAAGCCAGATGGCAGGGCCATGCTGATCAATTGTTTCCCGGTCCAGCGGGGACGGGGCTTCAAGATGGCGGGAGCAGGGATGACACCGTCCCAATCAGGAACCCAAAGCAGGAGATTCATCACCTGCTCCTTGGAGAGGAAAACATCACGACGACAGATTTTGTAGATACCACAGAGAGTATCCTGGACAATACCCATCAGAGGACCGTTTCGCTGGGGAGAGACAATGTTCATCGGAACCAGAGCGAGTTGACTGAGTTCAGCGCGCGCCTCTTCACTTTGAGGGACGTGCAAGTTCATTTCGTCACCGTCGAAATCGGCATTGTAGGGAGTCGTGACCGAAAGGTTCAAGCGGAAAGTGGAGTAGGGCATCACACGAACGCGATGAGCCATCATGGATTCCTTGTGCAGCGAAGGCTGACGGTTGAAGAGAATCACATCCCCATCCAGCAGATGCCGTTCGACTTTCCAGCCGTACAAAAGCTGCTGGCCGCCAGCCCGCTTCGCATGACGCAGATCGATGCGCTCGCCGTTATCTCTTACGATGTAGCGTGCACCAGGGTGCTCGTTCGGCCCGTTCATGATAAGCGCCTGCAGTTTGTCAATGTTGTAGGGGGTGACCACTTCAGGGTAGGTCAAAGTCCTAGCAATGCTTTTCGGCACGCCGACCTCGTCCAGAGACAAGTTAGGGTCACCCGTGATGACAGTACGAGCGGAAAAGTCCACACGCTTGCCCATCAGGTTCTGACGCAGACGACCCTCTTTGCCCTTCAAACGACTGCGAATGGCTTTCACCGGACGGTTAGATTTCTGCATAGCCTTTGGCTGACCCGCGATATCATTGTCCATGTAGGTTGCAACGTGGTATTGCAAGAGAGACTCGAATTCGCGGACGACATGTTCCGGGGCACCCTCCTGTTCGCAACGCTGGACGTTCTGGTTCGCACGAACGATTTCGGCGAGTTTGTATGTCAGATCATCCTCGCCGCGTTGGCCACTGGTACTGCCACCGACGAGAACGCTGGGACGGACTGGGGGAGGAGGAACAGGCAAGACGGTCAAGATCATCCACTCTGGACGAGCGTAGTCATTGCTCAGACCCATGATGCGGACATCCTCCTGGGAAATACTGCGGAAGACATTCAGGGCGACATGAGGAGTGATCACCTTTTTTTCCGGCTGTTGTAGATCCATTTCGTCGTCCATGCTTTTGCTAGGCTTCCAAGTACCGACCAGAGTAATTCCCTCCTTCCGAATCGTAGGCTGGGCATTTCCACAGCCACCGTGAGGCCTGAAGTTCTTGGGGTTCTCCTTGGCAAACGGGTCATCGTCTTCCGGGGGATCGGCTTCGCAGACGGAGACATCTTTTGACAGGCGCCAGATGTGGTCGAAACGCCTCTTGGGGTCACGGATTCGTAGCGCATCCAGGAATTTGGAATCGGACTGGTTTAGAGTCAGCAAAGCTTGCCATGTAAGATTTGCCATCCCAAAAGGGATGACTAACCGTGTTGGCCTTGATCTTTCCACAGTTGTGGCAGACAGTCTCTAACAGCTTCTTGATTTTTGTCAAGAAACCTGAGCAAATCCGTTAGCGACACCATAATCCTTTCAACCGTTCCGAACGGCTAAGGACACCGTACCGATATGGAAAACCGGTGTTGCAAGCTCAATATGCCCAAAGTGGCCTGGACACTCCTTCTGGCCCTCTTCACATGTTTCGCAAGTCCACTGTCTATCGATCGTGCCTAGACGGGGATCATTCAGGCCCTTAGTCCGAGGTCGCTGTCTCTGATCGTCCTATCGAGACTGTCAGCAGGTCCGTATAGCGTAAAAAGAAATACCAACACCTTGAAGAAGAAAAAATGGGGGGGAAGAGGAAGGGGAAAAAAAAAAAAAAAAAAAAAAAGAGCAGCGCAAACCATCGTCTCAGGATATTCCACATGAACCACACTCATCCGTTTGATCTCCTCCGGTGAGAAGAGACCAAACTGAATCTCCTTAATGGTGCGCAGAGGCGCTTTGGAGTATGGGAAGTAAACGTTCGACATGATGGCGGTTGTAGCGGAACGGTCGGGTTCGCGTCGTCACCAAGTGGTGCGTGTAGGAAGGGACAGCGTTCGCAGAGAACTGACTGACTCGGACCGCAAAAAGTCGCACAAAACGGAGTATTGACTCGAGCTAACACGGCAGCGATAAGGCGGATCGAAAGCGACGATGAACGGAGTGATGCACGCAGCTGGCAGGCTGAGGCCTTTGGCAGCCCTTGCCACGAGGGCGCCCGCGACCTTCGTGGAGCGACCGAGCTGAAGAGGCACCAAAACGCGAGAAAAAGCCGTCTGGATCGAGCGAAGAGGATCTCCAGGCGCGCCAAGAGAGATCGCGATGCAAAACGCGATGGTCCTGGACGGGGGGCGATGGAGCGAACAGCGAGCTGGGCTGGCCAAGGGGAAGTTGACAGAGGACGGAGTTGATGTTGCCTCACCTGCGATGGGGCACGAGTTTTCTGGGAGCCGCAGCCCAGCCACTAGCGCGGTGGTCGCTAAAACGCGGATACTAGCGCGGCGTTTACTATGCTGGGACCTACACCGCCCGCGTGTCATCACTGCCGACACCAAGACTAGCGCGCACAGTTTAAACAACCCCTCACCGCCCTGAGGTGCGCCTTTCACTGCCGGCCTTTTCGCGATAGAAAAGCAGCAGCAGCAGCAGTCAAAGAAGAGCAACTGCGCTGGATGACCGTGTCTGCCACACTGCGCCCTGGCGGCCTCTTGATTCGGCCCGGCATGAGCATAGCATAGCACCATGAATCTGTCGCTCATCGATCCGTTTGTCCTCGCCCAGGACTACCCAGACTCGCTGACGGGCAAATTGCGTGAGTTGGGGGTGGTTGATTGATTCCCTCGCGGGTGTTGCTGTCTACTGTTTACTAATGAGGGGAACAGGGAGCGGCCATGCCACCTGCCTACGCTTCAACCGCAAGGGAGACTACTTGGCGTCTGGACGAGTGAGTAGTTGGAATTTCTGTTCGGGAATTATGTGCCCTGTTAATCGAGTTTAGGCGGACGGAACGGTGGTGATCTTCGACCTCGAAACCAACGGGGTAGCGCGCAAACTACGCGGACATACGAGACAGATCCAGTCGCTGAGGTAGGGCAGATATCTGTTTTGGAGAAGAGAAGGTCTGACGGGAGGTTTTGCTGACCAGCTTACAGTTGGTCTCGTGATGGGCGGTATCTATTGAGCTCGTCGCAGGACTGGAAATGTATTCTCTGGGACTTGAAAGACGGATCACGGGTGCGGATTGTGCGTTTCGAAGCACCCGTATACATTGCGGAACTACATCCGTTCAACCAGTCAGTTCATGTTGTCTACGATACATGGGGGAAGTTCATGGAAGCTAACTAAGACGCGTGTGTGTGTAGCCTGCTTTTTGTCGCCTCGCTGTTCGAAGATCAACCGGTCCTGGTGGACATCTCGACCCCCAAAGCCGTTAAACGGATTCTACCCTCGGCGCCTCTGCGGGCCCCGATCCCCAACGGGGAGGAGGTCGACCCGGCGGTGGCGGCAAAGCAGGCTGCGCAGGACGCGAAACATTCGACGTGCGTGACGGTATTCACCGCCCTGGGCAACCACATCATCGCGGGCACGTCCAAGGGATGGATCAACCTCATCGAGACGCAGACCTGCCAGACCATCCACTCGGCACGGCTGTGCAACGGGGTGGTGATTCTGCTGCGGCTGGCGGGCAACGGACGGGACGTGCTGGTCAACAGCTCGGACCGGGTGATCCGGACGCTGCTGATGCCGGACCTGTCGCAGCTCGGGGTTGGGCTGGACGCGAGCGAGATCAAAATCAGCGTGGAGCACAAGTTCCAGGACGTGGTCAACCGGCTCAGCTGGAACCACGTGGCGTTCTCGTCGACGGGCGAGTTCGTGACGGCAACGACGTACATGAACCCGGACATCTACGTGTGGGAGCGCAGCCATGGCTCGCTGGTGAAAATCCTCGAGGGCCCGCGCGAAGAGCTGGGCGTCGTCGAGTGGCACCCGTCCCGCCCGCTCGTCGTCGCCTGCGGCCTCGAGTCCGGCTGCATCTATACCTGGTCGATCGTCAGCCCGCAGAAATGGTCCGCCCTAGCGCCCGACTTTGGTGAAGTCGAGGAAAATGTCGAGTACGCCGAGCGCGAGGACGAGTTCGACGTCCATCCCGCAGAAGAGATCCACCAGCGTCGCCTCGACGCAGAGGACGAGATCCCCGACGTGCTCACCATCGAGCCCGTCAAGGGCGAAACTACAGATCCAGACCTCGACGAACACGGCAACACCGCTGCCACCGCCTTCTTCCGCATGCCCGTTCTGCTCGACATCTCCGACAGCGAAAGCGAAGAGGACATCGTCGCCGTCGGCCCGGGTACCATGCGCCGCCGAAGTCCCGGCGCAGGCCGCGACTGGATGAATACAGACGACAATTCAGGTACGGATGGTGCAAGTACGAGAAACGGAACGACTCGACGAGGACGACGTAAATAAGTTTTTTTTTTTTTCTTTTTTTCTTTTTTCTCCCCCTTTCCTTCTCTTCATTTATCTTTTGTCCATTTTGGTGGAGTTGGGCCAGGCAGTTGGGTAGACAGGGCATTCGATTCGTCTTTTACTTTTATTTCACTTGACAAATCAAATCGTACTCATTCATAGCATCACATTTATTATACGCAACTCATAAAGCTACATGCTATCATCTAGCGACAAGCAATCGAGAATGGTTCAGTTTGTATACATCCCTCCCTCCCTTATTGTTCATTAACGCTTTCAAAACAGAAATCGAGATCAACGCCATTGTAAATGGGATGGTGAGATGGCATATTCAAAAGATAGGGGGTGAAATGAACAGGAGTTTTTTAAACGTAGATATCACCGAGGCCGTTTAAGCATGGGAGTAACCTTTCAAATCCAACCCGGAACGCCACGAATGCTGGTACTGGAAACATAGAAGAGTGAAAAGGAAAATGCTGCACCAAGCCCAGTGTATCATTTCTGCTCGTCATTCAATGTCGGTGAGCGGAGTCATTTTCACAGGATCAATAACATACTCCGGCTTGCGGTGTATCTGACATGAGGCAGTATGTGTAGTGTCTTCAGAAAACCCTGGCGTAAATCGCTGTGCGGGCAGCGGATTGCTCGGATGTCGTGGCTTTCTGGGAGTCGAAGGGATGGGGTCTGCTTCAACTTCATTCGCGGGTGTTTTGCCTTGCAGGTGTCCATATTCATGATTCTCCGCTGGGGTATATGTATATGTGTGTGTGTGTGTGTGTGTGTGTGTGTGTGTGTGTGTGTGTGTCTGTGTGTGGATTCACTTTGGCATTGGTTTCCGTGCTTGGTAGATGTGTAAGATATTGTAGGCGTGGACGTGCTTATTGAAAGCCTCCGACTTGACGTCGGCAGCGATGCGCTGGATCTTGTCGATGGGCCAGCCGAACACACGGCTGAAGGGGGCCAGACTCAGAGTCTCGATACTCTCGGAGATTGCCAGGTTATACCATCGGGCAACCTTGCGCTCATGCTCGTCCTGGTGCCAGGGGTTTAGGGGCAGTCCGACCATCTGGTGGTCGATCTCAGTGAAGCCGGCCTCCTCGAGATGGCGCAGAGTCTCGCGGGAGCTGTGCGACATGGGCCTCATGGTCTCCTCGGTGGCCTGCTTCAGACACTGATACCATTGACGGAGGGCTAGCCCGTCAAGCGAGCGGTCATCACAGCGGGGCTCGAAATCGATCTCGACCTGTTCGAACCAGGCGCCCGGCCGCAGGTGGGCGAAGATACGGCGGTACAGGTTGGGCCAGCTCGCAACACTCCCGGAGCCCATCTGCATGTGAATGAGATCCCACGATTCCTCGCCCATGGCCCAGGGACTCTCGAAATCAAAGGGGGCGTAGAAGTCGCAATTCTTGGGGTGATTCGGCGGCTGGATCGGGGCCAGGTCGACACCAACGACGAAAGCCTCCGGGTACTTATTGGCAACGTCGATCGCCCAGATACCGGTGCCGCAGCCTAGATCGAGCACACGCCCGTTGCTCGGATGCGGCGCGTAGATCAGGCCGTCCGAGACGCGGGCGACGGTGAAGAGCTTATGGAAGATGTCGAGACGATCCTGTTCCTGCTCGTCGCACGGTAGCGGGTAGATGCCGCGGCGGAAACCGTGATATAGCCGGCCGTTTTCCATGTACTCTTGTTCGGATTGCCTAGATAGAGGAGAATATTCGGTTTAGCGGTGACGATATTATCCCCCCCCCCCGAGTCTCGGTGACAGTAAAACCTACTTCTCCTGGTTTTGCGGTGCCCCGACCACGGGCGATCCATTTTTGATCCAACTCCTCTCAGCGGGATCCCGGTCGGTAATGGCGTAGATATCCATAGCATCGGAATTGTTTCTCGACCGAGCGATATCGCTCGAGGCGATGGTGGAGTTGGAGCTGTTGTGATTGTGCACCGAGGGGGGCGCCGGTTGCCGCTGGCTGAAAGAACTGCCCGGAAACATCTGGATCGGAGCTTTTTAAGAAATAGAATGAAATAAAATCAAAAAGATTCCTCGAGGATGTTTGGAAGCTACAGCAGCGGCACCGGTGCTTTGGGGGGGGGGAGAGAGAGCGGCGAGCAACCCACGATGCGGCGACGGGTGAGGCGTAACCATCCACGAGCGATCGATCGATTCGACGCAGGTCCACAGGAGCACGAATCCGACTTGTCCAACTTTGCAACAGGCGTGTTCCGTCTGCAGGTATCTGGGTAAGGTGGTGCACGTCGGTCAGTCACCAACCAGTAGTAGAACTCTAGGCGTTCGTTCACGAGAGCCCGGACACGACCACACCACGACCAGAAGACGGAGAGAGAAGCCCGTCCCGAGAACCGAACGACCGAGATGCAAGGGAAAGAGACGAAAGAACCCAGAACAAATGCATTGACAACCTGGTAGGACTGCCCTGGACGGGGCGGGCGGGGGGGAAGAGGGGGGGGGGAGAGAAAGGCGAAGGGAAGGGGAGGCTTTAAGGTTGCGCCGCTGTGGAAGCGCTGAACAGTGAACAGACCGTCAAACACGCTGTTTGTATTTATCGTAACTTATTACAGGAAGTAGTACTAAGTACAGAACAACTCTTAGCTAACTGGTAGGTTAGGTGGTTAGTTACTAGGTAACTAGTTACTTGGGTAGTAAACTCTACTGCTGTATGTTAAATACAGTCCCCTTACTACATAGTACCTACTAGGTACCTAATGCAGTCAACACTCCCTAACACCTCTGCCTACTTATCCTTATCATCGTGAGACATGTGAGTAGGTACTAAATGCCAGTACCATGGTACGACAAATGTCACTTTGACTTTCGGGTTTCCCGAACCTTTCTTTGTCTGAAATTTACAGTACGAAAATATCAGGTACGAGTACCAGTAACTTTATCATGGTACCTAGGTAACTGGTACGGAGTACCACCTACTAAGTGAAGTTAAATACCTACCTAGTACTACTCCCTCCTAGTTGTTACCAGTAACCAGCAAACCCAGCGCTCTGGTTGCAGAGATGAGAAGCTTCGAGAGTGGCGCCCACTCCCGGAAGACACAGCCAGACCCATCTATAGCCGCTGGCATTGCGTGCAGCCGCCCACGGCCCAGCAGTCGATCCAGCGCTGCTGAGCCCATTCGCTGTTTCCCCTCACGCTGTGCTGCTCACCGCTCCCAGGCTCCCAGACGCTCGGGTCCATCTGTCTCAGCCTGGCGAGTCGATCACTGGATACGGAGAAGGGAGTACGGAGTATCTTGGATACGTTGAATCACTGCTAGTTAACTAGTTACTCACTGCTAACTAAGGTAGTTACTACTAACTAGTTGACTAGGTAGAAACTAGATACGCTCCCTTCCTCCCTTCCCCCCCCCCCCGAAATGAAGTCCAACGAAACCGCCAGCTCATCATGATCCCATCCCATGACGTATCATATTGTCCGACCACGTAGGGAACGGGCATGGACTAGCATCGCTGGGTTCAATAGACTGGACGAACCGGCGTTTTTGCTGACTCGCAAACCATCCTGGCAAGGCTGGAAAATTGGAATACCCTCACCGGAGGGCGCCTAGTGGGTGTCGTTGCACTTCTCCACCTGAGTCAGACCCGAGTCAGTGGGCTCACAGCCAAAGGCAATCGACAGAGGGGTCCGAGGGCGGTTGGACGAGACGCCCCGGCGCATACGGGAGTACGGAGTAAGGTTGTACGGAGTACGGCCTACGGAGAGGATTCTGATGGAGATGGAGTACAAAGAGGCACAGAGAAGTCGCAGGATGGAACACACGTCCTCCCCTCGAGAACTACTCTTGTTTGATTCTGGCCGTCTCCACACCCAGGGTGACGAATCTGAATGTGACACGACCTCGTCCCTGTGTGTAGGTACTAGGTAGTACCAAGGTCACGGAGTGGACAAAGACATCTTTTGGCCCTACAACGAACAACCCAAACTAACTACTAGTCAGCTCACTAACCTGACTAAACTACTCGACAGGTCGCCCTCATGTTCACCTGCAATTTCGGTTCCAGCAACCTGGCTCTGCGACTGGGATATCGTTTGTCTTCCAGCTAGGTTCCCAACCGCCAAGCCCCCAACCCAGTTTTACGTACGGAGTATACCCTCAAACGAGCCCTCTCGGACGCCTGTCCTTCCCTTCTGGTTTTAGTGAACACCTAAACCTCGTCTAGGGCCAGGTCACTTGGCTACGGTCGAGGAATCCCGCCTCGATGAGGCACTGCTGTATCTCTGGGCCTGTGCCATCACGCGGCTTTTCCCACCCATTCATTCATTCCCCGTGAGTTTTTTTTTTTTTTTTTTTTTTTCATCTAGCAAGCCTCGTTGATCGCCGCGAGCACTGAGACCGACGTTTCTCCGTCGAGAACTTGGCACATCGGGTCCTTAGCCTCCGTGAGGATGTTGAACCACGCGATGGCGAGTCTTGGAGAGGTTCGTGGTCGCATGAATGCCATCCGTGAGCGCCAGTAGGAAGCCTCCACGGGGCACTCTACTGCCACCAGGAGTAGAGACGGTCTGGTGGTCCAGAGAGAGTCGATAATCTCATCCGGCAGTTCGGTCAGTCTGGAGGTGAATCTGCTGGCAGACTTGTTCAGACTCTTTTTCTTTTGTCAAACTCCAAGAATTTTTTTCGTTTTGATAGAATTCCAACGGCAATTCTATGGTAAAAAAAATCGGCTGGAATTCTCGACGTACCGTCCGACCCTTCCATTACCCTTATCCATCACCTCTTGAGCCCTATGCAGCATTAAGCTGTGAAGAGCTCCTGATGCTTTGAATCCAATCCGGATCCGAAGATGGACCGCGCCATTGTCCAGCAGCACATGGGGACGGTCAACACTGGCCTGTACCAACCTACTTTTGGCTCTCTCTCCGTCACCGCGAGAGATGGTGCTCATGCCTGTGACTTGATGGCATCAACCAGCGCCGTCGGTTGCTGATGAAGTGTCTTAGGATGCATCTCAGGATGGGACTCCAACGGTTGTTTCGAGAAAGATGTCGCCGCCGCCGAGGGCCACAGACACTGCGTCATCATCAAGCGTGGCATTTAAGTAATTCTATACATTGTACCTTCTACCTAAACGGTTATGGATGTTATAATACATGACTAAGTAATCATATATATAAGATGGTGGATCTCGACCATTCCATGCGGCCCATATATATAAATGAACTTGGAAAAAATATGACATATTCATTTATCTCTAACTAGGTATAAGGATTACTCTATTTTCGTCTTATTTATTTATATTCTTGCTATAAACAATTTAACACCAATTTATCTAAACCGATCATCCAGATATTAGTTAGACCTATTTCCAAGTGCTGTAAGTTGATTGGACAGCCTTAAATAATTTTACATCACCAAGTGCTGAAGAGTGTGCCACTGTACACGCCTCTGCCTCGTTGCACCATACTAGAATAGATTATTCTTTTTCTGCCTATTTCTTTTTTGTTCTCAATATAAATGCACACCCTCAAAGCAACAGGGGCTTCCTCCCTCTCCCTCCCTGAGGGGAGCTACATCTACGCCCTCGCTCCCTGTTCCGCGGGGCTGGCGGCCATCTCATCGGACGACTCGCTCCGGCTCATCGACTCGGCGAATTTGAAGCAGATCTCCGTGCTGTCGAGTCAGACGCACTCAGGCGGCGTTACCTGTCTACGTACCGGGGCTGGTGAACAGGGAACCCTGTTGGCTACGGGGGGGAGAGATGGGAAGGTCAGGTTGTGGGATGCGAATCGGACGGCCGGTGCGACTGTTGAATTCG
Source organism: Penicilliopsis zonata CBS 506.65 (assembly GCF_001890105.1). NCBI lineage: Eukaryota > Fungi > Ascomycota > Eurotiomycetes > Eurotiales > Aspergillaceae > Penicilliopsis > Penicilliopsis zonata. Next base: position 228,744 of record NW_019208919.1, read on the forward strand.
AAGCATGTACGTTACCCCCTCCCTTTTTTTTTTGAATCATCTTCAGAGAGAGAGAAGCCCAATTTCAATGTACTGGAACGCTGACGTGCTAAGTGAAAAATGCACCGGTGCTGTCTGTTGCGTGCAATGCTGCTACCAACACTGTCGTGGCGGGCACCGAGCTGGTCTCCTCGCAGGCTGTTGTGTCTTTCTGGTAAAAACCCACTGGGAACATCCAATCAGGTCTAGATATGGAATTATTAACTCAATGTTGAAAAGGGACATCAGATTCCCTCGTGAGCCCCGTCTTCAATACGTGGAAAGCCACAACGACGACGTCACAGAAGTATTCTCCCTTCTCTTCCCTTTCTTGTCGATATAGGTTGTGCTGATTACCAGCTCGAATATCACCCGACACAAAACCATATTCTCCTCTCCGGAAGCACCGACGGCCTCGTCAATATCTACGACACAACCATTCAGGACGAGGACGACGCCCTCGTGCAAGTGATCAACCACGGCTCCGTCCATCACGCAGGCTTCCTCTCGCCAGACACCGTCTACGCGCTCAGCCACGACGAGGTCTTCTCCATCCATCCCATGACGAACCCGGACGATCCGCAGAAAGAGCCCGAACCGGTCTTGTTCGGTGACCTCCGCGAACCTCTCGCCTGCGAGTATGTCGTCCAGCTTTGTCCGGGCGGGGCAGGGTATCTCGCCGTAGGAAATAAGATGTACTCCTCCCTGATTTTCTGGTTTGTCTGTCTGCCATGTTCAGTCTGCTAACCTCATAGGCATCAACGGCTCGATCTCATCCCCCTGGTCACTCCCTGGCAATTCGACCAGACGAATCTGTGGCGTCTTCCCGGCGCACATGGCGACGAGGTTGTCCGCTCGATATACCTCGATGAGGGGGTAAGCTCTATCCGAGTTTCGATTGATAAGCTTTATCCGTGCTAACTCATAGATCAGTCAAGAAGTGTCTTTACATGTGGCGAGGATGGCTTCGTGCGTGCCTGGCGGGAAGAGGGCGGCGGTGGTGATAGGGAGACAGAGATGGAGACAGAGACGCCCAAGCCCAAGAAGAAGAAGTTCAATGAGAGATACAAGCCTTACTAACTTCAAGTTGTCAATATAAAGTACCGTTATACTACATAGGTTTGTTGTATTTATGCACTTATGCATATTAAGTAATATTTATGCTTGCGATAAGATAAGAAATTTTCCTCTTCACGATTTCATCACAACACCACTTCCACCTCCTCCTTCACCACCATCTATCTACATTCTTTATTATAAAACCACAGAGCCTCGCTCTGTAATTAGAAAAGAAAAAAAGAGAAAAGGAAAAAAAATGGACGCTCAAGCCTACCTTATCCGCCACGGCTGGTCCGGCCCTGGCAACCCACTCAACCCCTCGCGCCGCCCAGGAACACACAGCGGCCTCGGTCTGACGAAACCGATTCTCATCTCGCGCCGGACAGCGAACCAGGGGGTCGGGAAAGTGACGACCAAAGATCCTACGAATCAGTGGTGGTTGCGTGGGTTTGAGGATGCACTCAAGGGCGTGGGAGAGGAGAAGGATGCGAATGCAGCGACTGGATCTACGGCAGCGACGAATAATGCGTTAACGAGCGAGCTGTATCGGTTCTTTGTCCGGGGGGAAATTCTCCAGGGATCACTGAGGGTCAAGGAAGCGGAAGCGGAATCGAATACAACGACGGAATCGGAGTCGAGTTCGAAGAAGAAAACGAAGCGGAAACGCGACGATAGTGATGATTTGGAGGGGAAGAAGAAGCAGAAGACAAGGTCTAGCGGGAAGTCAGATGACTTGAAAGAAAAGAAAGAATCGAAGGAAGAACGGCGACAAAGGAGGAAAGAGAAGAAGGAGAGGAGGGAGAGAAAGATGATTGAGAAGGCAGAGAAGGCGAGGCTGAAAGAGGAGAAGAAAAAGCTGAAGAAAGAGAAGAAGAAGAAAGAGCGTGAAGGCGAGGCGGATGAGAAAACCGCCGAAGCAGACTATCCCACGCCATCGTCTACAGATCTTGAGCAGGTTGATGGGAAGAAGAGCGAAAGAAAGAGCAGGAGCAAGAGCAAGAGTAAGACTGGAAGTGAGAAGGAGCCCAAGTCGGACAGTTCAAATTCCAAGGAGAAGAGGAAAAAAGGACAATGACAGGACCAAGTCTTGATTCCTGACTCTTCTGCTTTTCTTACCGAGCTCCTGCTTTCGTTGATGTATATACCTGAGCATTTGCATATACCCTGCAATACATAGAGAATATTTATTTCTGAAGACATACACTATGATATATCCTGACTAACTGGTAGCTTGCCCGGCTTGTTCGAGACAATCCACGGCCGTCTATCCCAGAAATCATCTTTGATGATATCCACATGGTCGACCACCACTTGCGCCTTTTTGCGCAGTTTGCGCATTTTTTCCTGTTGTGTTTTGGAGACAGGTTCAAGATCTGATGATGCTGCTTCTTTGCCTTCCTTGGTTTCTAGTTCATACTGTAGAGTAAGAAAAATTAATATTCAGGTATCAAACAATCATGCTTAAAGTGAATCAATTCCTACCTGGCGATACACCACGCTGCCCTTTTTATAGATCTCGAGCTCGTTGTTATAGTTGATCCCGAACCGTCTGAAGAGGATCTCGTTCTTGTCGGACGAGACAGTTCCCTAAGCCATCAGTATATATAGTCTGGAGAAGATCAGCTTTAAAATAAAAAGATGGATACCTTCAGTTCCTGCTCGGCATCGGTATTGCTCATTCCTCCCTTGAGCACCATAGCCCAGAAAGTAGTATTGTAGAGATTATTAATATGACCTAAATCAGAATCAGCATGACGCCGTTGTATGTAGAGAAGGTTAGAGAGAGAGAAAGAGATTTACAGTCGACCTGCCGCCAGCTCATGTAGTCTCTGAGATTCCGTGTGGATGGGTAAGTGACAGCCCGCCCATCGAAGGAGGGCAAAAATGGCGGCTTGAGAGGTGTTTCAGTGAAGAAGGTATTCCAGTGGTAAATATAGTGTGCTGTAAAGGTCGACACGACGGTCGTCACAATCTTTCTGTTCCTTTTCAGCTTGGTTCTAGCAAGTAAGAGATAGCCGTCCTGGAATAGATATACTTACGCACTCCGTCGCTCGAACAGTTCGCAGGTCGGATGGAAAACAAAACTAGCCGGTCAGTATATAGGATGCTGGATAGAATAACCGTATCTGTCCAGCTAGGGGCACTACCTATATTCATCGCTGACCCCGTACGCGAGAACTAGATCTGGCAGGTCTTTCATCACCTCGACGGCCGCCTTGTTCATCAGATCCAGCGCCCGCCGGTCATTGGGTTTTTGGAATGCATAATGATCGGACAGTCTAGAATATCAGACACATGGCATACAGAAAGATAGAAGGATATCTGGACCGAGTCAAACAGAAAACGTACTTGTGAAACCCTCGTCCGTCGACCCGCACTACAACCCAGGTATTCGGTAACAGGGCGTCTGGCTGCTCAAACCCCTTGACGTATTCATATCTAACAGTCAGCTCAGCTGTGTCCAACATATCTTCTACACAGCTTGTACTTACTTTGAGTTCGCCATGACCAGTCACTGTTGACGGAAAAAGCGAGGAACAATTAGGTGAGTTCAGGTTGTGTGCTGGAAAGCGGCGAAATCAAATGGTGGGACTGAGATACCCGTGGATTTTCAATAATAAATACTTCAGAATTTCTCTGACACTATGGTATGCTAACAGTGAGGTTAGTCAAAGACATAATAATCTAATAGACGTTTTACTCTGCTCAGGTTTAGAATAATTCAAAAATATTGTTGACATACGTTATTACATTGGGAGATACCTAGAACTACCTCCAATTGGTGATCTCGACACTGTTCTATTCTTTATATGCAGACCTTTTCGTTGCGATGGAAAATCAAAATACCTGTGGAGGCCTAGAGCTGAACAAGGGATCTGTGTCTGGCACTGTATATAGAAAATCCTAGTATTTGAGAGGCACCAAGCCAACCTATTGCTGGCCTATGTAATAGACAATCCAAAAGAGAGACGGAGACATGCGCGAATGGCAGAACGAATCTGCAGGTGCTATATAACTCTTAGAGAAAAGAAAGGAAAGGGAAAAGAAAGAAAGGAAATCTCGATTCAAGGAGTGGGGAAAGGGGTGAGTTCCTCGGGGATATCCTCGTCTCCAGTCTCGCTGGCTCGCTCGCTCGCCTCGCCGATGCCCTTGTCGGACTTCTTGGGTTTGCGCGAGAAGAAGCCCAGGCTGCTCTTACTCGACTTCTCGGCTGACGGGGTGCTCGAAACCGTGCTCTCAAGGCTCCTTCCGAGCTGTGCCTCGCTGCCGACATCCTCATCGATGTCGCCTTGCGCAGAATCGCCCTTCTTCGAGAAAAGTCCCGACCGATCCTTCCAGGAGCTAAACTTACCCGAGCTTCCCTTGCGTGTAATCTTGCGGATGAATGACTCCTTCGAGCTGTTCTCGAGAGACGTACTAGACGGCATGCGCTCCAGGGATTCGTACGAATCCCCGGTGAAGGTGGAGAAGGATTTCGAGTCTCGAGACGCCCGGGACTCCGACGGCGAATTTTCATCGACGTGGAAATCAATCGGCGCATCCAACTCTTTATCCCTGACCTTCTCTTTGTCTTTCTCAGACTTCTTGCCACCGAAGATCGTCTTGAACGAGGGCGCCGCAGGGTTCAACTTAGGAGTCACGGGCCGATGGGATGAGGATGGACGCGTCCCGATCGGGGCCTGAAGAGGACGAAGTTGCTTGTCGTATGAGGTGGATAAGAAATCGGGTTCCCCCGTTAGTCCTAGAGGCAGGTGACCAGAAGAGCCGTACGTGATGGACGGCCGTCGTGATTGATTCCGTGACCAGGTCGAGGGCGAGGCCCACCCAAAGCCAAGCAGGCTTCGGTGATCAGACTTCTCAGCCGTCGGCCAGCCGAAATGTCGATTGTCCGTGGACGGGTGCGGAAGCTGGTTGTCAAAAGAGAAAGTAGACGAAGGCCTGGGCGACTGTGACCCCCGTCTTACCGTACCTAAAATAGATGACGGGTCAATGGGATCATGCCTGGGACTAAACTGGTTATACCCAGTGTTCAAATCCAACGGATCAGACGATTTAGCGAGACCGCTCGAGCCACCTAGGCCAAACTTGCTGGGCGAAAAGATGCTCGAAAGAGCAGCTCTGCGCGAAGTAATGTGGTCGGATGAGCTGTCTGCGGTAGCGCCAGTGGTGTTGCTTCGGGGAAATAATGAGATCGGATTCGCCCAGTTTCCGGTGTAACTCAACCTGCGTCGTCTAGAGCCAAGCGGGTCGATCTCGTCAAGGTTCCTGGGGAACGACTGACTCTGACCGGCCTTCAAAGTCCCAAGAAGGGGCCCGTCAGCGAGGGTCTTACCACGAGGGCGATGAAAGCCAAAGAGACCCGAGAGCCTCCGCGTCGCACTTTTCGCAGCATTCGGTTCGTCTGTCAATGGCGAGGGTTGGTCTTCCGACTCGTGTGATCGCTTTGGATCCTCATTTGGACTGGCAAAAATGCTTGCTGGCCGACTTCCGGATGAAAGTGGCGATGGGGGTACATGCGGAAACATTTCAAGCTGGGTGCTTGAGGGTTCCATGGTTGTATACAAAGGAAGCGTGGCTTGACGCGGAAGATCTGGAGATTCTTCATCGCCAAGGAGATCAGACGGCAGCAATGCATCGGCACGAGGACTCATTTGAGGGTTACTCAAGGAAGCCGTGTCTAAATCCCCACGGAAGGTTTCAGGAGGATCGCCCAGACTAGGCATCGTCATTCCATTGTTGATGTTGAAGAACGCCGGAGCTGGAGTAAATGTTGGCGAGCTGGTTGATGGGGGCGGGTTGTAAACTATCGTACCGGGGAAGGTCGATTCGAGGGTAGGGAAATTGACCGAGGATGAGACATTGCTGGCGAGAGAACTGCGGTGACGACGAGGCCGAATTGTGGCCGTGTTTGAGAGATCTAGATCAATGGCTGGAATCGTAAAGGGACTGGAGCCGTTGTGGCGATGAGTGGTGAGCCATTTCAACCGCTCCTGGGCTTCCTGGTAATGTTGTTGAGCTTGTGCATAAAGATTGACGAGTGTGGCATATCGAGTTTGCAAGCTAGCCAGCCGAATCTCCCACTGACGGGCTCTTTCATTGTCAATACGATCCAACTCCCGACCATCTTCGCTGTCGCCACCTTGGAGATTGTGTCTCTCGTCTTCCAGCTTCTTGACTCGGCCGCCTTTATCCTGGATCTCGTCGTCGATGAGTTTCAATTCGTTTTGCTCCTTGGCGATCTTCTGCCGAATCTCCTCGGTCCTTTCCTTCTCATCCTCTTCAAGACGAGCCCTGGCTTCCTGGGCTTCGGTTTTTTCTTTGTTCATCTGCGAGATGCGCTCCCGCCACCGGGCAATCTCGTCCTTGCGCTTCTTTCGTTCGGCCTCTTTCTGCTGGAGAAGCCTTTCTCGTTTACTCTTTTCGCTTTGCACAGTGCGGTTGACGCTCTCGAGTTTGTACACGTGTTTCTTCAGGTCTCCGCTGGCTTCGTCCTTCTCTTTCACGCGCTTCTTCAGCTCATCTCGTTGCTTTTCGAGATCCTTTAGTAGTAAAATATGTTCTTGCTCCTCCTCAACCACCTGCTTATCCACAGCTTCATTCTCGTTTTGTAGTGTTTTTAACCGGTCGGCGAGTTGCTCCAAGCTGCCATCGCCATCATCGAAAAGCGGTGCCTTCTGGAGATCATCCTGATGACTGTGTGAAACATCGACTCCACTGGCGGCCGGAGATAGTTTTCGTCCTGCCGATGACCTTTTCGCTTGAAGTTGACCGCCACTTAGCTCTCGGGACATCAAGGGCGCGGAAGGGGCGGAGAGACCAGTCGTGGATCTCGGAACAGATGCACGAATCGTCGGGCTGCTGGTTGGTGCATTTTGCTGGGCCTGAGACAGAGGTAGTGACTTTGTACGGACGTGGAGGACGGCACTTGGCGTTTGAAAATTCGCTGCGCTGACAGATAATACACAAATATGATAGATGCTCCCGGGGGCTAGATTCAACACTTCAACGGCAGTCTCAGCTCGTTTCGATTCGCCGACTAGTATTGATTAGCCTCTCCCCGACTTCTATGAAGAAAAACAGTAGAGGCTTGGATTTCGTACCCTTGACCCCATTAACCTGGATTATATGCTTATGTATCGAATTGTGGAAGTTGGGCTGCTTCCACGCTATACGGATCTCCCGAGCAGTGATTTCCTCTAGCGTTACCTCGGGTGGGGGAGGGATATCCAGACCCAGCTTCTCGACAAGCACATCATTCGGTGTCTGGCAAACCTGCCAGGCTCGATATAACAGCCTATCTCCAGTCAGTAATGCCAGCCAGCAGCCACCGCACCCTGGGAAGAAGCACCCACCAGATCAAGGCCCAGAGGATGGAGGTCGCTAGAAACAGCGCCATGACGCCTCGCACCCTCACCCGTGGGACCACGCTGGGGTACGCGTCGAAGGCAAGATACAGCGGCTCATACATCCCAGCGTCTAGGGCCCATCGACGCTGCGGGGAGGGAGTTGCAAGGAGGAGATTTTCCTCTCCTCCCGTCGGCCGCTGTCGTTCCCTCGCGATGGCTCTCCGCCCGGGTGGGACACGTCACGTGAAGAATTCCTCTTACGGCTAGCGCGATGGATCTGCGCCATCTCCCGAGGCTATACCATTACAGGACTAGTGAACCTTGCAGGCCGATTCGGGACTAGCGCTGCCCCTCTGGTTGCGTTTCTGCCGGTGCAGGCCGAGGGCTGGCTGGAAAGAGAGAACGTTGAACTGTTGAGACCAACACTGTGGACAAAGCCTGTGGCAACTGCTGATTCTTTATTGTGACCTGCTATTCTTTTTCATCATCGTGCTTCTTTATCCTTACTATTGTTAATTATCTGTCGCTCGTTCCTCCATTGCGTCTCTTCAGCACGTCAGCAACTGTCAGGTTTGGCATGCTGCATATAAGAGCTGGCCTGGCCGTGTCACATGCGCCGTAGGTGGGCGGGCCTTACGAAGTCCTACGAAGCCGGTCGGGTTTGAAACGGTCTCTGTCGGCTCCCCTCACCTATTGTGTCGACCTCCTTGTGCTCTCTAGTCCTGTTCTCAGTCTTCTCGTTGCGAAGAGTTCCTGGTGATCACGATCGGTTACACGTCTCGGAATGCAGTACGTCAGGAGCATCAGCGGTTCGGTCTCCAAGACATGGAACTCAATCAACCCAGCTACGTTGAGCGGAGCTATTGATGTGATTGTGATCGAGCATGAAGATGGTATGTGCGGTCAGGGGTATCTGGGAAGGTGATTGGGATGCTGACCGTTGATGAGGGACGCTTGCCTGCTCTCCCTTCCATGTCCGTTTCGGCAAGTTCTCTTTGCTACGACCCTACGAAAAGAAGGTATATTTCTATACAATAAACTATTTTGGGCACTTTTTTGAGTTTTTTTCTAGGTGGAATTCGTGGTCAACGGAGCCAAGCAAGACTATGCTATGAAACTGGGCGAAGGCGGCGAGGCCTTTTTCGTCTTTGAGACGACAGATGAAATCCCGGCCTCTCTACAGACCTCGCCACTGGTATCGCCTGCGGGGAGTCCGAAGCCGGATGCTCTTGAGACCCTGCCGGCGTCGCTGCAGGAACCGGATTTTCTGGACCTGGACCGGTCCTTGACGGGCTTACCCAAAGGCCATCATAATGATACTCCTGGTATCCCGATCCTAGCGAGGGGCGCGCGGGCAACCAGCGACCTAGGTACGAGCATTATCTTCGCTTTTTTTCTTTGGGATTTATACTGCCAGTGGATTTTTGAACTCACGAGACTGCTGCCTGTTAGGAGCTTTGACCCCTCTTTCCGGGTCGCCCGAAGCTTCGGATATTGCAAGATCTCGACACGGCTCGTTTGGGGATGAAGCCATTCGGTTCGATCGCGCAGTCTCGGAAGGTGTTTTGCAAGCGACTACCTCTGCACCTGACGATGCTCACCAGAAAACCCAGCGCTCTCAGAGCCCCCCCCCACTGTCACCGGAAGAGACGGTCTCTCGCGCGATCTCGCTGTCGAAAAAGCTCTCCGGATCCAACATCCCCTCTCATGTGACCGAAACTGGCGATCTCATGCTCGACATGACTGGGTACAAGAGCAATGAAGAAGACGCGCTGCGCGCCGAGTTGGTCGCCCGCAGGATCCTTGCGGAGGAACTGGAAGGCAACTACGACATTGGTGCGCTAATCGGCGCGGATGAACACGGAAATCTCTGGATCTACAGCAGCGAGGAAGCCAAGGAAGCCGCGAACCGTCGAGCGACCCTGAATTCCCTACGAGGCAACAGCGGGTTGAACGAGGATGCGATTTCGGATCCGGGATATCACAGCGAAGGCGACCATGCTGTTCCCGAACCAGTATTGACTACGCGCCACCACCGGGCTACTTCCGATGTCCAGGCGAGCTTCCCAACCCCGCCCCAGTCGCCGACGCAGGACTCTGCCGGAGACCCGAATCGCAACTACGCAAAGACTCTGCGCCTCACCAGTGACCAGCTCAAAACCCTCGATCTGAAACCGGGGCCCAATCCCATGTCCTTCAGTGTCAATCGAGCCATCTGTACAGCCACTATGTACCTGTGGAATGTCCGCACCCCTATAGTCATCTCAGATATCGATGGCACCATCACCAAGTAAGCCAGCCGTCTCTCTCTTCCCTCCTCCCTCCCTGCGCTTGCCGACGACTAACAAAGATTCTCTCACTAGATCTGATGCTCTGGGCCACGTGCTGAATATGATCGGACGTGATTGGACGCATGCCGGCGTGGCTAAATTATATACCGATATCGTCAATAATGGTTACAATATTATGTACCTTACGAGTCGGTCGGTCGGACAGGCAGATAATACACGAGCTTATCTCTACGGGGTCTGCCAGGACGGGTGGAGGCTACCCAAGGGCCCTGTCATCACAAGTCCTGACCGGACCATGGCCGCACTGAGGCGAGAGATTTATCTCAGGAAGCCCGAGGTGTTCAAGATGTCCTGTCTCCGAGATATTTTGGGGCTGTTCTCCACAAAGGAAAACCCGTTCTATGCTGGATTTGGCAACCGTTTGACCGATGCGTTGAGCTACCGCTCAGTGAATATTCCCTCGACGCGGATTTTCACGATCAATTCCAATGCGGAGGTGTCTCTGGACCTACTAAGCCTCAACAAGTACAAAAGCAGCTATGTCACGATGCGCGAGCTCTTGGATCATTTCTTCCCTCCAGTTAGCTTGCTCGTGCAAGCCGGTGGTGAGGCCTTTACTGATTTTACATATTGGCGAGACGTGCCACAGGGTCTCGAAGATTTTTCCCTTACAGATAGCGAAGCCGAAGAGGACGAAGAGGAGGAGGAGGAGGAAGAAGAAGAAGAAGAATACGATGCCGAGTCGAGCGAAGATGAAGGCAGCGATATCCTTGACGATGAGCAAGTCGATGAGGGACTGGACGCTAGCTATATACCACGAGACCCGATGGAGGATTCCTATCTTGCAGACTCGGTCATTGATTCTATTGAAGAATCTGGTCGCTCGTCAGACCTTGGAGAAGTTTTCGATGATGAAGGTGATGATGGGCCGAATGCCACGGCCCTTGATGCGCTGACATTGTCTGACCCTCCCGCATCTGAGAAGGTCATAACCACTCACTAGCTGTAGCTAGCAGATCTTACCTGGCTGCTCAGTTAACCCAGGAGCCTCAGTCACCAGCAGCAGCACTCTAGCCTCCGTCTGCGAACGCTTCAACCACGGGCTGCAGATCTCCCCACAGCTGCCACTGCATAAACGGGCGTTTTTTAAGATAACTGCACACAGTCGATACCTTCCCCCCCTTATTATTTATTTTGGCATATCCCACTCCTGGTGTTCACTGGCGCATTTTTGGCGATTCTAAGTTCAGATTGTTGTTCGAGAGTCCCTCTTGCTTATTCGAGTCCCGCATTTCAGCGTCATGGTTCTTGAATAGAACCAATATAGAATTATTTTATTGTTTAAATGCAAGATTATTGAACTTACTGGAACAATATCAAGTATTCATTCACTTATTCAATAGTTATTGAGTGATGTATTCCGAAAGCAGCATAGCGTGTATACCTCAGGCTGTCAATGGAACATCATTTGCAGCTCTTCACAGCTCCCCTCGACAATCCAGTCTCAAGGAGCGTCAAGCTTCAACATCCCGAGTCTCAGCATACCTGATCTTGCTGTTCTAATAACTACTACTTCTTCTTCTTTAGCTGCGTCTCACCGACTGTCCACCGTGCCTACGTGGTGATCCTACACTGAGCCGAGACTCACCTGCACACCACCTCTTTCATGACCACGCCAGGGCGACATTCTACAGCATTGACAATATTTACGATACACCATGACATCTCCCAGCCAAACCCAGTCGTCTGCTCCCGCAACACAACCCCTGACACCGCCCGCGGAACAGCAACAGCAGCAGTCGGGGGCGGCGGCGGTGGCCAACAATGTCACCTCCTCGCAACTTAACGCGGGCGGCAACACCCCCGCGACGGCCAACAATGCGTCTAGTTTGAATGCTACGTCAACCTTGCCTACAGCCCAACCACCACAAGTGCCTGCGACGTCGCTGGGTGATAGCGGCAAGTCACGGCGACCACGCGACGTGCGGCTCATCCACATGCTTTTGGCCTCGCTCGGGGTGACAGCGTATCAGGAGCGGGTTCCCGTGCAGCTTCTCGACTTTGCCTACCGGTACACATCCGGGGTGCTGCAGGATGCAGTCCATCTCGCGACGGAAGGGTATGCGGGCGCCGTGGGCACCACGGATGGTGCAGGGGCGGGCGGGGGCGGGCGTGGCCCCGTGGAGGTCAACTCGGTGTCTCTTCCTGCGCTGAGGCTAAGCATTGCCTCGCGGTTACACTACCAGTTTCAAACGGGGGTGCCGAAGGAGTTCCTGATGGACGTGGCGGCGGAACGCAACCGGATCGCGCTGCCGGGGGCGTCGCGTGGGTTCGACAACGGGGCTGCTGCGGGGGCTGCTGGCGCGGGGGGCAAGGCGCCCACACCCTCGGTGATGATGGGGGGGATGAGATTGCCGCCGGAACGGTTCTGTCTGACGGGGACGGGATGGAATATGAAAGATGAATGGGACAGTGAAGGCGAGGAGGAAGAGGTTCCACTCCAGCAGGGAACGACGATGGCGACAGCACCGGGCGGAGACCTCGCGGCGGCGACGACGACGGCGACCATGGGAGCCGCCGAGGAGGCAGACGAAGAAGCAGAAGACGACGACGACGGTGACGGCCGGATGGAGGACATCTTCGGAGACGACACGGCGATGGGCGAGGGTGACGGCGATGGAGATAAGACGATGACGGATGTTTGAATCTTGTCTCCATATACATCTATACTAATACACTAGCGGTACGGCACGCTGGGTCTCATTCAAAACCTACTGCAGGGGACAGGAGTTTGCGGAGTTAGGACGGGGCTTTCTCGTACTGGAGATCATGACTGTATCAAAAAATGCTACTATACATACTATACATGCAATATGCCACAAAAAAGAAAAGAAAAAGAGAAAGAATCCCAGGCTTCTGAGACGCCGGAGAGAGAGAGAGAGAGGAGTATGCGCCGTCCGAGCATGCAATGGGTGTAGCTTGTCGGGGGGGG